>NW_020956102.1:162416-164386 GCF_003031625.1 Empidonax traillii
TAGGGATTTAAGGGCCGTGTCCCCTCAGGCTGCCCTGCAGGTCTCCAGTCCAAGCTCCTGCTCAGAGCAGGACACCCCTCAGCACCAGCCAGGGTGGCCAAGGTTTCATGCAGGTAAATGCTGTAAATGCCCAAGGACAGCTCCTCCTCACCTCCAGGGGCACCTGAGAGCCTCACAGCCCTGCAGCAGGGGGGGTGCCCTCGGGACCCAGCCTTTAACATCCCCACCAGGCCCTCTGTTGGACTGTTTGGCACTGGAGAGAAAAGATCAGCTCTGTCCTGTCTGCAAGAGCCCTCCAAGAAGCTGAACACCCCCCAGCCTCCTCCTGGCTGATGAGAAACAGCCAGTTTGCAATTAAACTGCCTCTTAAAGCTCTTTGTGACCACTTAAATTGACTTCCAGGTTTAGTTACAGGATTGGCACCGGAGATTCCTGGCTTAAGGGCAGGCAAGGCTTGGTGTGAGTCAGAGCCCTTCTCCCCGTGCTCATGTGGCTCCAGGAGACAGGAGTGGGTACATTTGGAGGGAATAATTCCCTGATATCCAGGGGAATGTGAAACTTCTGATTGCTCTGGTGCTCCAGCAGCGTTTTGAAGCTGTTGCTGAACTCAGGACTGCCCTGCACTGCCCTGGGCTGTGGCAGGGGTGGAATGAGATGGTCTTTAAGTCCCTTCCAACCCAGATCATTCAGGGATTCTGTGCAGGGGAGAGAGAAAACAAAAAAGAGATGCCACCTGGCATTTGCCAAGGCCTGGGGAGCACTGATGTTCCCCAGGCTGTGCATCCTTGGGATCTCTCCCCTGGCAGTGGGCAGGGCTGGTGAATCTGCTGCTCAGGACAGGGGGGGATCTGAACTCCAGCCTGGAGAGCTCTTGCTTTCATGGCATGGACTACCCATCCTCTGGAGGGGGTGATGTGGATTCCCACTGGCCATGCCTGGCTGTGGAAAATGCTGAAGGAAACCCTTAAAGCCACAACCCCCTCTCAAAGCAGCAGGTCCCCAACACCTGTGGCCATTCAGCTGCTGACAGCTGTTTTCATGAGCAGCCACAGGTCACCCCAGCTGCAGTGCCCAGGCAGATCCCCCTGGCAGCAGCTGGGGCACTCTGAGGGGCAGCAGAGGCACCCCCAGGCACTGGTGGGTGCTGACACCCCCCAGCAGCAGCAGGAGGTGATGTGTGGTTCAGGCATGAGGTTCAGAGCTCCACGTGCCAGCCCAGCCTGCTGGGAGTGTCTGGGCTCCCAGGACAGCCCCTCTGGGCTTGCAGGTGCCATCAGCTCCATCTCTGGCCAGCTCCATCCCCCTCCCCCCCATTGCCACAGTCACATCCTGGGCTGCAGGGACCCCCGAGGGTCACCGAGTCTGACCCTGCACTGTCCCTTTGCTCCTTCAGGATGAGGCTGTGAGGGCCTCTGGCAGAACACAGGACAGCAGTTCTGAGCCTGCAGAGAATGGGAAAAACCCACAGTGCCAAGAGGATGAAACCTCCCTTTTCACAGAATCGTAGAATTAACTGGGCTGGAAGAGACCTCCGAGATCATCAAGTTGGATCACCCTGATCCAACCTCACTGTGATTATCAGATCATGGCACTGGTGCCACATCCAGCCTTGTCTTAAAAACCTCCAGGGACAGTGAATCCACCACCCCTTTGGGCAGGCCATTCCAATGTCTGATCACTCTCTTTGTAAAGAACTTCTTCCCAATATCCAGCCTAAACCTCCCCTGGCACAGCTTTAGACCAAGCCCTCTTGTCCTACTGCTGGTGGCCTGGGAGAAGACACCAAGCCCCAACCTGGCTGCAACCTCCTGTCAGGAGTTGGAGAGAGTGATGAGGTCTCTCCCCAGAGCCTCCTCTTTTCCACACTCCCTCAGCCTCTCCTCACAGCACTTGTGCTCCAGTCCCTTCCCCAGCCTGGTTGCTCTTCTCTGCACCTGCTCCAGCCCCTCCATGTCCCTCCTGACCTGAGG
>NW_020956102.1:165986-208807 GCF_003031625.1 Empidonax traillii
CCATGGCCCTGCTGCCCTGAGGGTCAGGAGGAGCAGCAGTGCTGGTCCCCATGGCCTTCCACATCTCCCCATCTCCTCCTTCTCCGCCTCTCTTTCAGCAGCAGTAACCCAGACAGCCCAAGAGTTGGACACGCATCTGAGGGAGCTTTGTTGGCCTCAGCCCCTCCTGTCAGCACTCCCACAGGCAGCATTTCACTGACCTTTTCCCATCTGTGCCCCATTTGTTCCTTTGCTCTGCTCTAATAGGATGGGAGCATGTGGAGAAGGGTTGGACCTGTGTCAAAATCCCTCCCCCCTCACTCAGGGTTACATCCAGTCCCTGCCACCCCTGGACCTCACTCAGTGCTGGTTGGAGGGGGACAGGGAGGATGCCAGGGGATTGCCAACAACCAGGCTGCTCTGAAAGCCCCCTCTTGGCTCTGCAGCCTGTCCTGCTGCCACCAGTGAGCCTGGACACTGAGCTCTGGGTTTGCACCACAAACCCCTGCCCTTTGGGTGCCATCTCCCCACACTGAGCCCCGTGCCCAGAGCTGGTGGGGTGACCCCTCTGCTCTGCTCAAACAGCTTCACCACAGAGGCCAAGGCAAGACCCACCCCTGATGTGATGCTGAGGAGCTGCAGGGCTGCAGTTGGGGTTTGCTCCCTCCAGACACCGTGACCAGATGGCCACATCCTTCCCCAGCCCCTCAATCGAACTGCAACTCCACAAACCTGCCATTGCCTCCACCCCTCCACCACGCTGCCACCCATGCCATCCTTGCTGGCCATTATCTGGAGCAGTTGGATTGTTCCAACCAGCCCCAAACCCATTTCCAAGGTGCTGAGACCCCACTCTTCTTGCCCTTCTTTTCCTGGGGCACATCCAGACACTTCCTCAGCACCACAGGAGTAAACCCTTTTCCTGTTCATGTCCCACAGCAGGAATCACCTGCTTTGATTTTGCTGTGAAAACATTCCCCACACAGCAGGAAAACCCCCAGGAGGGTTGTCCCAGCAGGACAGGGCACTGTCTGGCAGCATCCCTGGGGTCCTGCCAGGCGAACAATCCTCCTGGAGGTGTCATGTTTAGCTGGGCTGGGCTGAGCTGAGGGTGAGGATGCCCAGCCCAGCCTGGGCTGGTGGGGTGCAGAAGCCCAGCACAGGGGCCTGGGCTGATGCTGTGCCCCACCTGTGCTTCCCTCCCCGTTATTTTGAGGCTCATCCCCCAAAGTCTGCTCCGTGCTGTCCAAAGATCAGAGGTTCAGGAAAAGGATGTTGTTTTGAGGGTGTTTATCACAGCATGCAGAGCCCACTGCACAAACCTCAGCTGCCCAGGGCAGGCACTGACCTGACAGCCCTCGGTGGGACCGAAGGAGACGTTTCATTCCTGAGCTGTGGGAGCTTTGTCTGTGCAGCGGCGGAGCCCTGGCCCAGATATTCCTGCCTCCTGCTCCCTCAGCCTCCACAAAACCTCTGCAACCCCCCCAGCATTCACAGCCTCAGCCCTGCGTGGGGCATCTCACCACTGATGAGAGAGCCTCTCCAGACCTTTGGTGCCGCCAGAGTCCCTAAAAAATCCGCCGAGCCTGGATGTGTGGGCTGGAATCGCGAGGAGAGCGTGTCTGCCTCCCTGCCGTGCCCCGGTGTCTGTGGCTGACATCTCTGCATTGTTCAGCTGGGGGGAACTCCGGGGGGCTGGGGAGGAGGTGAGGGCAAGGGGCAGCCACCTGTACCTGTCTGCAGCCTTTTCTCCTGCGGGCAGGGACGGACTGTGGGCCCGCAGGGACGTTTTTGCCTCCCAGGTTAAACCCGGCCCTTTCCTCCGAGGAGGTTTCGCTTGGAGAATCAAACCCCTCCTCGATTCGGGCTTTCAATCCCCGTTTATATCAAACCCCAGGGCAGGTCAGGAGCTGGTGAGACCCTGGCAGAGCTGGTGGCACAGCAAGGTGTGGGTGCAGCAGATGCAGCCCCGCCATCCTGACCTGTTCCACCTCACATGGGTCCCCGGGGGAAGGAGACAAGGGCTGGGAATGGGAGGGCTGGCAGGAATCAAAGTGCTGCCTCCTGTGATCCAGGAGCCTCCCCTGCCCCAGGCTGAGGTCCTGAAGTTGGGCAGCCACGCTCGGGGCGAAGGAAATCGTTTAATTCCCCAGGAAAACCTGCTGTGATCGAGCCATTCCCCGAACCTGCGGAGCCTTGAAACGCTTCCTGAGCGGGGACTTCTCTCATTGTGCTCTCGGTCTTTCCCCACAGGAACGCCACAATCCCGTGCCCAAAGCCCACGGTAATAAATGGATTATTGAAAAAAAAAAAAAATAAAAGCTCCTTTTCCCCCTTCTGATTCCTAAACATCCCCAGCCCATTCCCAAGTTCATTCCCACCGACTTCTTGCCATCTCCATGTTGGCACCGAAAGGATCGAATTCAGTCGTAAAAAAAAGGGGGACTTTTCTGGAAAGGCGAAAAATAACCCAAGGATCTCAGCAGCACCAAATTCCACCATCTCCCTCTTTGCCCTCTGGATCCTCGGGCTCCCTACCTACAGACACGAACTCCACGAGAGATATTCCAAGGAGAAATCCAACATAAAGGGAAAAATTCCCTGAAATATTCTGTTATGCAACTCGCTGTCTGCCGGGTTCAGACGACCTGAAATGTTTGATTTCGAGATTTTTTGTTCTAAAGTGCTTCCAATGGCGTTTTGTTCATGCGTCTCTTTCTGCGGTGTTCTATTTATTTTTAAAATAAGTAACTCAGGTTACTTCTCAGCCCCATTCTAAGACATAACCAATTCTTTTAAAAATTATTTTCGTTGTCTGCGCAAGGAAATCGGTGCCATTTCCACAATTAAAATGAACAAAATCCGTCTTTGAGGAATTTTACTAAGGAATATTTTCTCAGGTGCCATTTGTGTTCTGGGCTTATTTGCCGGACTAAATTCACATGACAGGATGCAACAAAAGAAGAGAAAGAAGTCCAAAAAACGCAGCAGCCAAAAAAGAAAATAGAATTAAATTATTTCTTTCTTTCTTTTTTTTTTTTTTTAAAGGCTTGATCGCAGTTTAACGGAAAGGAGGAAAATCCCTGTGACAGAGTCGTGAGAGAGACAAAATTCCCATTGCTCAAGGAAATAAAACCTCATCCTTCCCCATCTCAACCAAAAGCCTTTCGCTCCAGTGCCGAAAATGGAGAAATTAAGAGTGGTGGGGAAGCCTCCATTTGTGCAAAGGGAAACCCTTTCAAAATAACCCCCAAACTTTTCATTCATTTCATTAATTGCAGGTCAAATTATGCTCCGAATCAACCAGCTCAGCGGGGCAAGGGGTGAAAGGGAACCTGCGTCCACACAGCCCCCATGGCTAATAATTAATTAATTCATTAATCAATCATAGAAAGAGGGAAGGGCGGGGGGGAGGGGGGGAGGGAAGGAAGAAATCTTACCACCAAATTGGGTACCCGGCTAAGACCTTTGTGCCATTGAAGAGAAAAGACAGAATTAGTCCAAGCAGGTGGTAATCCATCAGTCCAGGCTGGTGCAGGGGGGAAAACCTCGGCGAAGTTTTCAGCAAGACATGAAGTGCCAGAATGAAGGATCCCCCTCCTCGCAGGAAAATAATTAAAAAAAAAAAAAATTAAAAAAAAAAAAAAAGGTGAAAAAAGAAGAGTTAAGCCAAGTCCAAGTCCCTGGTGGTGCGGGGTGGGTGACTTTCTGGCTTGTCAGAAACACACCTCTCCAAGCCTTTCCCCCGTAGATCATCCAAAAGCGTCTATTAAAAAGTGCAGGGCTCGGGGATGTCAGCAGGCGGCCAATCAGGGCCCAAGGTGAGGGATGAGTCTCAGCCCAGGGCTGTCAATCACCTCCTCCCCCTCCACCCCACAACTTTGTTCCGAGCCCTGGCTGCCACACAAACCCTCTGTGCACCGGGCTCTGCTGGGGCACTCACATTTTGGGGGGTTGGGGGGGGGGGTTATTTGGTATTTGAATTTTTTTGGTTCAGTTTTCCTCCCCACCCCCCTTCCCCCCGCATAATTTCCCTGGCAGCCCGGGATGCTCGGCCCTTCCTCGCCAGGACTGTGCAAGGTAAGGGTGAGGGGTGGGCGTGGGGAAGGGTCCACGGGGGGCTGTGACCGACTTCAGTCGAGCTGGGGGTGTTCTCCAGGTGGAGGGAGAGGGGAGCACCAAGCCTTGCTGATGGAGGCACCCCAGGGGGCACAACAACCCGCTGGGTGCCTCGGTGGGGGCAAAACCGCTCCTGAACTCGGAGGGAAACCCGCAGTGCCCGGGTTCTCAGTGGGGTGGGTGGGGTGGGTGCAGGGGGGAAGCGCTGGCAGGCTGGGTTTCCACTGGGAAAAAAAATGCCATGTCACGGTGAGAGGGGAGCAGGGAGGTGGGAATGTGGCCCATGGGTGGGTTTCTTTCTGAAGGGCATCCACCTCTGGGATGCAGAAAGTTGTAAATGTTATCAAAACCCCACGCACGGGAGTATAAAAAAAAAAAAAAAAAATCACAATGGGTGTCATGGTTTGCAAATGGAGCCAACAAAGCTTTGCCTTAAAAATCCCTGTCACTGGATAGAGAGCCTCTTCTCGCAGGGGCTGCTGTGTCAGAGCAGGGGTGGGACAAAGAAAGGGGAAAACCCAAAACATTTGCTCCTAAAACACACTCAGCACCCACAGCTCTGTGGCTGCCCTGGGGCTGATGGGCACCTGTGACCACCTGGAGTTCAGGGGCTTCAGAAAATAGATCAGCTTCATCTCAGAGCCATGGCCACAACAGAGGTTCAAGGTGCTCTCAGACAGCTCAGTCACCTCATGAGTTTGAAAGCTGTCGACCTGCTCCTTATACTGAGGCTCTGGGCACAGCAGATTTCTTGGTGTTTATTAACACACTGGCACAGGGTGCCCAGAGCAGCTGTGGCTGCCCCTGGATCCCTGGAAGTGTCCAAGGCCAGGTTGGACGGGGCTTGGAGCACCCTGGGCTGGTGGAAGGTGTCCCTGTCCATGGCAGGGGGTGGCACTGGGTGGGCTTTGAGATCCCTCCCAAACCAAACCATTCCATGATCCAATGGTGCACCTGCCTCTTGCTTTCTTGATTCCTGGTTTTGATTGATTTTTGTTTAACTGAGTTAATGCAGAGCTGCTCTCATAAGTGATAATTGTTTTCTTGGCCATCACACACCCAAGAGCAGCTCCTCACACCTTCCCTCTTCGCCAGTTCCTGGACTGGGAGGCCAAACTTCTGCAGGTTTCATGCAGTGGGTTTTCCAGCTGTTTATGACCAATCATAGATATTAATTATGGCTTGTTGGATTTCAAATCCCAAAGGGTTTTGCTGGACGTTTAGTCTGTCCTGGCAAATCTTTTCCTGACACCCAGATCTGTTTTATTGAGCACAACCATCTGGGTCTAAGGGAGCCATGATTGTCAAAGGAGCATTTTGAAGACATGGATTTAATCTGCTTCACTGAATTAAACTCTGCCTGGAAATATTCCCCAGCTCTTGAACTCTGGAGCTCATCTCCATGGAGATGGACCCTGGTTTGGGCCTGGCCTGGCCAAGCTGCACAGCCCTGCAGATACTTTAGTCCCAGTTTGAGGTTGGAGTGGAACAAGAACTATTCCAAACAGACCCTTAAGGTGGGACTCACCTCTTCTGCAGGTTAAGGAAGTTTAGGAGGACGGATGAAGGTGGTTCTGTGCCCCTGTCTGTCTCATTCCAGTCCCAGGGAATGGTCATTTTTCACTTACTGGTTGAAGAAAGGCATAAAGTGAGTGAAATGCCACAAAAACATCCATAACCCTGTCCAGAAAAGCAGAACTGAAAGTGCTGCCCAGGTTTGTACCTCTGCTGGTGGGTCTTTTGAAGCTTCACAAACAGAATAAGGATTAAAAGTACAGAAAAATTATAACTACAGAAAAGTGACAGAATTTCTGACATTGAAATGTCAAACTCTCAGGCAGCAAAGAGAGACTGAAGTGAGTTGTCTCAGGTGACACTGCAGGTGACTGAGAGCCCGTGGAAGGGGACAAAAATACTCATGTGGAAATCCACATGGGGAAAGCTTTTGAAATCTGAATTGAATTATTGGTTGGAGACCATCATCAAGGTGTTGGTGGACCTGGCAGTGGTGGGTTAATGGTTGATGATCTTAAAGGTCTTTTCCAACCTTAATGATTCTTTGATTTTCTGGTGGCTGAGACATTCCAGTCCATCACACTCTGGGGAATACAAAGTGCTCTTTGTCCACCTCTCCATGCCAGGATTTATAAGCCAGGCCAAAACCCAGCTGCACAATGGCTCCTCTGCAGGAAAGCAAGTGGAAAAGTGACCTGAGACCAAACCCAGAGACTTTATGTGTTGTTGGGAGATGGGCAGAGGTCTCAGAGCTGCCCTGGGAAGGGCTGTGTCCCCACAGCAGCAGAGATGGGAAAGCTCCCACCCAGCCCCTGTACCTGTCCAGCATCACTGACATGGCCACACACAGGCCCTGAAAGATGAAGTGTGTTGGCAGAGGTTTGATCCCAAGCAGCTGAAGTCACAGGAGAACTCTCCATGGCTTTCTTTGGCTCTGATGAAGCTTCTCGAGCCTCCCGAACTCCTCTGAACGTCTCTCGCTGCCCCCTTTGTCTGCTCTGAACATCTGTTTGTCCCACCATCATCAGCAACTCGTGTTCTCTCACCTTGTCTGCAGTTGCTTTGGCTTGGGAATGCTGTGAGTAGGAGGTCCCTCCTGTCCCTGACCAGTTTCTCCCACTGAAATGAGCGGAAAAAGGAGTGGAAAAGCAACGCCAGGTTTGAGTTGTGTCTTTGGTTGCACCAACCTTGATCCCCAAAGCCTTGGAATGGCAGACCTGGCTCCCCAGGGAGCAGGACCTGTCTCCCAGGGATGAAGACAACGTTGTTTGTGGAAGGAACAGACTCACTTTGAGTCTTCTCTGCTGCGAAATGAAAATCTGATGCGGCCATGCTAAAATTACCCCGGGGGTGTTTCATGCCAGCCTGAACAAATATTTATAAGTTCCACAGCAAACATTAATTTTAAATGTAATTTCTAAGAGCAAATGACAGTTACCCCAAAGAGTACAATTTCAAAATTTCACTCATAGACCCCTCCTTGTGCTGCTGACTGACAGGTTTATTAGCTGAGGGTCTCTTCAATCACATCACTCTGTCTAGTTTGGCAATATTGACTCTTATAGACCAGCTTCCATGTGCCCAGAAATGAAAGAAATTGAGGAAGTCAGAGGTTTGGCTGCTCAAGAAAAGCCCTGTTGCCTTTACAATGTCAGTATAAAGGTCCTTCTGTCTTGTGGGACATTGTGGTCCTGCAGACGTGGTCGCTGGAGGTGCCGAGGAACCCAAAGGGATCCTTCGGTTCATTCCAGCAACCCTCCAGCAAAGGAGCATTGTAACCACACTGGAAATGTGCCTCTTCTCCCCCTTGGGCTCTAACTTCTGCAACTTCTCCTTCTTTTAAGCTTTTCTTCCTTTCTCCATGGGAATCTCCAGCCAGGAAGGAACCGAGTGCCTGGGGAAGGTGATGGAGCCTCCTGGATCTGCTCTCAGCAAGGACTGCAAGCACTGAGCCACTGGGCAGTGGGGGACACCAGGAGCTCAGACCCCTCCTGGGGGAGCCACCCCATGGCCATTGTGATGTGAAGAGGACAACTCAAACCTCACTGCCAAGGGCAAGAGACAGATGATCTGGGATGGCCTGGTGGGTGGATGGATGGATGGATGGATGGATGGATGGATGGATGGATGGATGGTGTCAGAGGCCTGATCTGGTGTGTTGGGGGAGCCAACAAGAGCTGTGGTGCAGCCCCAAGCAGTGGTATCAGAGGGCTTGACTTGCAGGTTGACCCCAGGTCTGTGGTGGAGGGTGGTGGAGTTGGGTGCCAGAGGCTGAACTGCACACCTGGGCACTCCTGGGCATGGCCAGAAACAGGAACTGAGAAGGGGGACCTCTTGGACAATGGTTTTTTCAGGGGTTTCAAGTACCAGAATCAGCTGGGTTTGCTGAGGACCTAAATTCTGGTCTTACTATCCAAAGTGGAGGTAAACCAGGACATTAGTGTGTTGATGGCTGTGGCCATCAATTCTAGAGTAAATAACTATACAAAAGTATGTAAAGAGCTGAGGAAACCCTTCCTCAAAGCATAAATGAGCTGTTTGAATTCCTTCCATCTAAACTGCTGAAATCTTGTGTGTTTCTGAGGGCTGTGTTTGCTGTGAACATCAACATTTCCTTCTAAACTTACCTGTTTCTCGGCTTTCTTGGCCCAATCTCTCTCCCAGGTCCTTTGTGTTCCCCATGGATTGAACAGACTGTTCTCCCCTGCTGTTTCTGGCTCTTCACACCTTAGCTGGTGTTCTCTGGCCTCAGCCAGGTGGTCCTTACCTGAAAAGAGCCATCCTGTGTTCACCCCATGAGCAGAGCAGCTTAAAGAAGGGTTTGGTGGATATTCCTCGGGCAGGAACATCGCCATGTATCTCCATGGATCTTCTCCATGTGCTCTACCACCAGTGATCTGACATTCCCAGTGGAACTGGGGCATTATTTCTTCTAACAGCACCTTGGTAACTTCCCTTGCTCCATTGGGGTGCCAAGGAAAAGCTTCATTCCCTCCAGAAAACCTGTCACCTAAAACTGCCTTGTTGAGGTACCTCAGGAAAACCTGTTTGCCAGTAATGTCCAGGACAGTTCCCTCTTCCTGTGGCCCCCAGAGGAGACCTTTTGTAGGACTGGGGATTCTTTTGCAAACATATTTCACACTTACTGACTACACTTTTGATGATTCCTGTCATTTTTGCGCTAATTACTCGATGCTTCGAGTTCTCTGCAATAATTTCTGCTCCTCGTCTCGTCGGCGCTCGAGGCACTGTGACTTGTCCTCCTGCCTTTACCCCCCATCCTGCAGAACTCAGGGGGCCTTTCAAAATTTCAGGGCTTGGTTTTCTGGAAGGTCCACCCATTCTGATGGAGCAGCCCTGAGGATGCTTTTCTCTGCCCTCGACACGGCCTGGGCTGGCCGAGCACACCCCGCGTCCCCATCGGGAGCCTCATCCCCACCTTTGCTCCAGCAGAGCTTTAATGCCAGTTCCAAGTTATCTCAGTTATCTCAGAGCCTCTCATTTAAACACACTGGCAGAGTAACCTGCTGTAGTACCTGTTTTCAGACCCAAACTCAAGAAATGAACATTCTGTTCTCAGCTTTGCTGATGGCTCCTCAGGCAGTTCGGCTGTCTCAGGTTCCTTGTCCGTCCCCGAAATTTCCGACTTGTAAACCTGTGGGAGTGCCTGTTTCTGTGTGTATCCTGTCAGCTCCTGAGCCAGAACACCAAGGGACAGTCATGGATCACAGACTTCATAAACACTGAGCAGATGAAGGCAGGAGCAGAACTGGAGCCCCAGGTGTTGCATTTGAAGGGCACAAGAAGGATAAGTGGTGATGCCCATGGCCCAGTTGTTTTATTCACATCTATCCTGCCCTGTGGCCAGGGGATCACAGGAAACAGTGAAGTGGAAATGCTGAGTCCTGGCTCCTCCACCAGTGCCAGTGAGCCAGAAACCCTCTAAGGAACTTCATCAGTGCCTGGGTGCCACTGACCCAGAGCTCTTACACTGTGAGTGAAACCATCTTTCTTTCACTGTCATCTCCTTAAATTCCTTCAGCACTTCAAACTCTGTTAGATTTTCACATCTTTCTTCAATCCTGCCACAGAAAAGGAATCACCTAATGAAGCCCTAACTCGTGGGTTTTGCTGACTGTGGCAAGCTGGAGCAATGAAACCCATCACAAAGTGCAGTAAATGCAAGGCCATCATTGTGTTTGACTGGCACAGCTTTGCCTCAAACAGTGCTGGGCCACCTTGCCCCGTGTGGGGACAGGGCTGGTGCAAGGGGCTGGTGCAGGGGCAGCACTTGGGAGGCAGCTTTAAAGCCTTCTCTGTTCCCCTCCTGTTGTTGTACCCACGCCACCCCCACTCTGAGCCACCCCTGCTCTCTCCTGAAGCAAAAATGCAGTAGGAAACTTCTCCCATCAAACCTTTGGCTTTTAGTGGAACAAGGATTTCCAGATGACACTCAGGGTTCTGCTCAGCCTTCACCTGAGCACCTTTGGGCAGGACAATTCCTGTGGGAGAGGTCCCAGAAGTCTTTCCTGCACGGTTTTGATGTGAGTTTTGACACAAGTGTGAAGCAGCAGCTGAGGGTGCAGGAGAGGGGGAGCAGGAGGGCTGAGTGGGTGCAGGGTCCAAGGTCTGCTCGTGGGTGAATGGGAGGGAGCAGAGGTGGCCCAGGGTGTGCCATGGGAATATAAAGCCTGGATGGTGGATCTCTTGGGAACAGACCCAGCACACACAGTGCTGGGAAGTCACTGAACTGTCCTCTGGAGCTGGAAATGAAGGGCAGTTGTGCCCCTCGTGTTCCAGGGCAGCCTCAGTCTGAGGGAGAGGCTGAGCTGCCCCTCAGAGCTGCTGTAAATCTGAGTAATTGCACGGGCTGAGCAGCAGAAGAAACTACGCCCCAGGTCTTGGATTGTTTGCAGGCAGCTCTGTCTACCTTGACATCTGGAGGAATGCATCCCAGGGATGGGGGAGGGATGGGGGGCAGGGGGAGCAGAGTCAGTCCTCCCCTTCCTTCTCTCCTTCCCCAGGACTCCTGTCTAGCACTGTCCTGGAGGTGGGTAAAAAATGAGCCCAGCTATTTTTTGCTGCAGGCTGTGACTTTCCACGGTGTTGTAGCTGGAAATCCTGGGGCCCTCTGATGTTGGTGAGGGCCTGTCCTGCTGCAGGAAAAGGAGCTGCTGAATTTACATCAGCCTTGTGTCTCCTGGGCTGTGTGGTCAGGGGAGTGAATTGGAACAGGGTGAGGATGGGAGATCTCCCTGCTGAGCCCCTGCCTAGGCTGCTGAGCCCACAGGTAAAGCCCCTGCCTACAATCACAGAATCACAGAGCACCCTGAGCTGGATGGACCCCCAGGGACCACCCAGTCCAACCCCTGACCCTGCACAGACACCCCAACAATCCCCCCCTGTCCCTCAGAGCATCATCCAAACCCTCCTGGAGCTCTGGCAGCCTTGGGGTTGTGCCCACTGCCCTGGGGAGCCTGTTCAGTGCCAACCACCCTCTGGGGGAAGAACCTTTCCCTGAGATCCACCCTGAGCCTGCCCTGACACAGCTCCAGCCATTCCCTGGGTGCTGTCCCTGCTCACCAGGGAGGAGAGATCAGAACTCTAAGCCATATTTTCTGCTCTTTTACCCAGCTCCCCATGGCAGTGGTGCTGCCCAGGGAGGGATGGGTGGCACAGATCTCAGTCTCTCTTGCATCTTGGGCTGTCACCCCCACTCCGAGTGGGTGTGAGGTCCGTGCTGGATCTGGGACTGACTGTCCAAGGCCATGAGGCTCCACAGGTCCCCCAGAGCCCTCCCTGTGCCCAAACACCCAATGCAAGAGGGGCTCTGCTCAGCCCTGGGCCTGGATGGACTGGAATGCCCTTCTGAGACAGCCCAGCCCAGGGGGGATCAGGGAATCACCATTTTCCCTTGATTACTCTGGGAATGTTGGGCTGGAGCACAGGAAATCAAAGTACTGGAGAGGGCTGAGGTGGGACAGGATGAACATCCCTGTGGGAAGCTGGGCTGGGGCTGAGTTTGGAGTGGGCTTTGCTGGGCTGGGGCTGAGCTGGGCTGCTGAGGGGCTGAGAAAAGGCAGGGCAGCTGGCTGCAGGCAGGGCAGGCAGGAGGGCTGGAGCGGTGCCTGCCGAGCCAGCCCGGTGGGGACCCAATCCGGGAAGTTTTAATGACACAACAACAACAACAACAAAAGAGGAAAGTGGGGAAAGGAAGAAAAGGCTCCTGCAGGGCTGGTTGCCACGGAGACCCCAAGGAAGTTTGAACCAGTCCTGCTCTTTTCACAGCCGCCTTTGAGCCAAGGAGGGAATTATGGCTGGCGATAAAAGGGGACATGTGGCCCTTTGCTCGCAGGGAACGGCCTCTGCAGTTACGAGTCTTCAGCTCATTTTCCCCCCCTTGTCCCCTCCTGCAACTGAACGTTTGGATCTCAGGGAAAAAAAAAAAAAAAAAAAAGGGGGAAAAAAAATAATCTAGGACAAGTTGCACTCCCTGTGCCCCGGGGAACAACCCCACAGGGCAGGACCAGCCTCTTCCAGCCCATTATTCCCCCAGCCCCAGGTCCTCTGTAGTTGTGGAATTGTTACTTGCTCAGAGCTGACAGACAGCTCACACCAAGCCTGGCACCCAAACAGCCTCCCCCATGAAGGGGAGTTGGACACCTCCTGCCAGGGGAGCTGGAGACACTTTTCTTGCCTGCCACAGCTCCTGGGCTTTCGGGAGGGATCTGGCTGACCAAGCGCCAGGAACTGAAGGGAAAGGGATAAATCCAGCTCTGTGCTGCCTCCTCGGATTCCTCCTGTGGGCAGTTGCATAACACAAGCCCCAGAGTTGTGTTGTTGGAGCTCAGATTGTGCCCTTGGCTCTGCCTCATGGTGGGGCTGGAGCTGGGGGCTCTCACTCCCAGCCCACAGTGTGTGATGAGCTCCAAAGGTCCTGCTCAGGCCCATCTGGTGTCGGACACAGGGGACAGAAAGGGAGGCAGAGGAGGCAGCAGGAGAAATGAGTCTCCTGCAGGGGCAGGACAGCACTGGGAGCAGAGCATAGCTCACCCTCCCAACCTTTACAACTTTGCTCCAGAGCCCCTTTCCCAGCCCTGTGCTGAGCTGAGGTGGTGGATTCTGTGACAGGAATGAGGAGAGGGACAGAGGCAGAGCCCAGGCCAGGGTGGACAATCTCACCCTCTGAGAGCAGAGCCAGGCCCTGAGTGGGGCTGGAGGGTCCAAGTGCCAGCATAGGAAGGGCTGGACAGATCTCAGCCTGTTTCCATCAGCTTTCTGGATTTCTTTTTGAACCCAGAACTGTGTCTGAAGGGACCTTCTTGACTGGACAGCCTGGAGGACATCCATCCTTGGAGGTTCTGGAGACTCAGGCAGACAAAACCACAGGGAACCCTCCCACTGTCAGCAGGAGGATGGACTGGAGACCTCCAGAGGCTCCTTCCCACCAGCACCTCTGTGAGAAGGTGACGCTGGATTGCTTTCAAGGTGCATTTACTGTCTGGTCTAGTTTTTGTGAGTGGTAATAACACAAAGCACTTGCTGACCTTCAAGGAGGAGAGGTTGGTATCACTGAATGAAGAGCAGCTGTGTTGATGGACACGCACCTGCACAAGTATTTGCAGGCAGGATTTGCCTGTCTTTGCCAGATTTTCCTGTTCTGGGCAGCTCTATCTCCTGGTGCTGCTCCCTGGACACACATCCCATCCTCCTCCCACCCAGCCAGGACTTTATTTGTCAGCTCCACGGCCCTGCTTTGCAGAGCAGCTGATAATTTCCAGGCTCTGTCACTCCTGCAGGGCCTTCCCTGCTGTCTGCAGACAAAAATAAAGGAACTTGCACCCCTCAGACTGTGTGAGCATCATCCTTCCATCATGCAGCTTGACAAGTGGGCCACCCTTGGGGTTCTTACTGCTGGGGGAAGCTGGAGCTGAAAACACACCAGAGCTTCACTTTGGATCCCTGTAAATCCATTTCTGTTCCATGACAAGGGAAAACAAACCCAACTGGAGCATCCCCCAGTCAGTGTGGTCCTCTCTGTACCCACCCCACAGCGTTCCCAGTTCAGAGAGAGTGGTGAGGGCTCCTCAGGTGGGGGTTCCTCAGGTGGGGGTTCCTCAGGTGAAGGTTCCTCAGGTGGGGGTTCTTCAAATGAAGGTTCCTCAAGTGAGGATTCCTCAGGTGGGGGTTCCTCAGGCCCTCCTTGGCCACTGCTCTGGTTCAAATTTCTCTGTCACTGTGTCATCACAGCCACACATTCCCCTCCTGCAGTTACCCCCTCAGTTATCCTGATGTCCTGATCGTGGGGTAAGTGGTGACAGTTGTAAAAATTACCTTTTTTTGGGGGTTGTAATCTCTATTTACATCTGTGCCACCTTTATCTGTTGCTCCTTTTGACTTACCACGTTTTTGGTGGAAAGTGCACACAGAAAGCAGCAGGTTGTCTGTGTATTTGAGCAGATCACTGTGACCACAGGAGTGAATGTTTGTGAATCAGAACCGGCACGTGAAGCATCTTTTGTCTTGCTCACGCTTTTGCAACCAGTGGCTGACTCTCAGTTACTGGTGTCTCTCAAAACCCATCCTTAATCTCCAGGAAAACTGTCCTGAAATGCAGTGCAGGTGGTGCAGAACCCGCTGCCGACCCGCAGAGCAGTTCCCTCCCTCCCTGCCGTGCTCTCTGTGGGCTGGGGGATGAGAGCGAGAGGATGGAGGGACTGGAGGAGAGCTCGGGAGTGTGGGACACAGTGCCATCCAGCGGAGTGCCACGTGGATCACGGACTCACACGCGGTTTGGGTTGGAAGGGACCTTAAACTCATCCCATCCCACCCCCTGCCCTGGGCGGGGACACCTTCCGCCAGCCCAGGGTGCTCCAAGCCCCGTCCAACCTGGCCTTGGACACTCCCAGGGATCCAGGGGCAGCCACAGCTTCTCTGGGCACCTGTGCCAGGTTCATTTGTGGTGCGGGGGGAAGTTCTGGGTCACTGTCACGGGCTGTTCAGCAGAGCACAGGTACAGATTCCATCCCTGCAAACACCTTCCCAGGGCCGTGGGGACCTGGCAGAGCCCGTCACCGGGGTGTCCCAGCTGTGAGGACAACAATTCCAGAAGAACCATCCGCGGAGGGCTAGCCCACTGCATCCCATCTCCCTGAGCTGTCCGAGGTGGGTCTGCTCCAGGCGAGGGGGAGGAAGCAAAATCCACGTCACCGGAGTCAATCTCGGGCTCGTGTCACTGAGGAGTGACGGGAGGTGACCCCCCACACCCCCACACCCCCCACACCCCCCACACTCCTCACACCCCACACCCCTCACACCCCTCACACCTCAGCCCGGGCGCTCAGGACGAGAAAAGGGCTCCAAGGGCAGCGGGGTGAGCCCACAGGGCAGGGGAAAAGAGCGATAAACACCTTTCCTGAGCGTTTGGAAAGGATTTTTTTCCCTGGAAAAGCATCCTGTGTGCGATCCTCGGGGGCACAGTACCACCTGCCGGTAGCGCCGCAGCGGAGCGAGCGATGAACGCGGGCAAACCCTGCCCGGGCAGCTCGGATTGACCCGGGATCAGAGCGGGAATCACCCCTGCCCTTAATTCAGCCCGGGTTTGGATACTTAGGCGGCAAATTTAGACCTCAAAGTCGAGCCCTCCCTGCGAGGGGGAGGTTTCCCCTCGGCCAGTCGGAGCTGCTAATTCAGGTTGTGATGTTTTCCATACCCCCCGAGAGCCCAACTTGCCAAATCTGCACGGAGGGTTTACATTGGTAGATTTTAATAACTTTTTTTTTTTTTTTTTTTTTTAACTAAGCTGCAGCTTAAATATTGATGTTTTTAACCCCTGCCTTCTCCTCCATCAGAGTGTGCATTACACACTTCCTCCCTCCCCTCTCAGCCCAAATTTATTTCTGGTCTGTCCTTTTCTATTCCTCTCAGCACAGTGGTTTTTTTTTTTTTGCCTCTGAGTCTCCCAGGCTCCCCCTCCACACACACTTCAATTTATTTGCTGAAGAAATAGCAGATGATCGATTTGAGGCTGTTAGTAGTTCATTCCTGCTCTCAGAACCCTCAAGTCTGGCGTCCACATCCACTTTGTTTCCCCTTAATCACTTCCTTGCTCCTGTGGGTGGCTGTTTGTCCTCTCTGAGCAGCGTCTGGAGTGTGCAGCTCATGGCAAGAGGCAGCTCAGAGCACTCAGCGCTGGCCCACACACTGTGGCCAGGAAACTGCGGTTCAAATCAAACCCAGAGCATTCAAAACACAACCCCCCAAAGTATTTGTGGGTTCAGAAGTGATCCAGGACTCGGTGCCACTCCTGGGATGTGGCCCTGCTGGTCGAGGATGGGTAAGGGGCAGAACAGTCCCTGCCTGGCTGCACTCCCTAGATTTTGTTTTCCTAGGCCTGGCTCATCCATCAGAACGCCCCTGACTGAGGAGCTGCGTGTGCAGTGCCTTGGAAATAGCAATTGGTTCACACCTGCCAAACCATCAGCACCTGGGAGCTGCAGCACAGCGGGGAGAGCTGGGGAGAGGGAGCTTGGACTGAACACTGTGGGTGAGGCTCAGCTCACCTGAGCTTGGCTGGGAGCTTGGCTGGCACTGCAGGGCTCAGGCTGAGCTGGGGATCTCACCCAGCCCCTGCTGTGGCTGCAGCTTTGGCTGCCAGGACAAACCTGGGGTTGGGACAAGATGCTCTGGGGAAGCTCCCTGAGGTGGTGGGAGCTGGGGGAGCAGCACTGACTGAAGGAGGGGGGTTCTCTGCACATCCCTTCTGCCTCTGCCAAGGGCTCTGTGTCCATCCATCCATCCATCCCTCCATCCATCCATCCATCCATCCATCCATCCATCCATCCATCCATCCCTCCATCCCTCCCTCCCTCCCACCTGGAAGGGTCTCAGAGCCCTCAGGGCTCTCCCTGGATCAGATCAGTGAGGGTGCAGAACTGCAGGACAGGGTGTAACACGGTGGTCAGGGCTGATGTTGGGAGCAGAGGGGGGATGAAGAGAGGAGGGAGCAGCAGGGGGCTCAGACTGGCTCTGTTGGTCCCTTGTCCTTGATTCCCCCCTTGGAGTCCAGCAGCTCTGCCTGGGCTGATTGAGTGTGAATTGTGATCAACAGTCCTTTTCCATCCACCCAAGAGACCTCCTTGGAGGTTTCTCTGAGCTGTTGGCCCTTTTCTGGAATCTCCTCTCTGTTCTCCTGTTTCCTCCAGGGTGCAAGGACCATCCTGATCCTGCCCTTCAATCCTGCCTTGAGATCATCCATCTCCATGACCTGGCTTCCTGCACAGACAAGGACCTTCCACTAGCAAAGGAAGTTGGAAATCCAGGATTCCAGTTCACATCAGGCCCAGACTGGCTGGAAAATGTCCTGCAGTGTGGTGAAGGTGGGGGTGCTCCCAGTGCAGCTCCCTCACACAGCTCCTCTTTGTGGCCAGAGGCAGACCCTGAGGAACACGGATTTCAAGGTCCTCTGGAGTCTCCTGGTGCTTCTACTTCATCCCTGTCCACCCCACTCGAGGGCCCCTCAGCAGTGTCCCCTGCTCTGCACAAGCTCTGGACAAGTGGCTACTTGTGGCTAATTCCCACCCCCACTGGTGACTGTGGATCCAACCTGTTGCCTCTCCAGACGAAACTCCAGCGGGAAATCCCCAGCAGGTCCTGGGATGTCAGGGAACAGTGGGCATTTCCAGAGGAGTTCCATCACGTTCCCCCCTGCCTTTCATCTCTCCAAGGCGTGCCTGTTTCTGAGCCGGGACACGTCCCTCGCTCTCCTTTTTGCCATCTTTGTAATTCGATTTTTTTCTCTTTTGATCTGTTTCACAATTTCCCCGATTTTCTGTTTAGAATTTGAAACCTGGCTCCCTCCCAGCTGCAACTCCGTGCAGAAGCAGATTCCTTGGGAAAATCACAGGAACAGAATGTGCACGTAATGACTCCCCTCCTGAAAAAAAATTTCCCAGACACCAAGAATTTGCAGCTTGGGGACTTCCCCAGCCCAAGGTGGTGTTGATGGTTTTAGTAACAGTGTTTATTTTTATTTTTTTCCTTCCATAAATCTACGTGGTTCCTCCTCAGACTGCATGTGAACACTTGGCTTCTGTGACGTGGAGTCACCTGCAGCCCCACAGTTCCTGCTGCTGTGAAGAACAGCATCCAGTGTGGGGTTTTAGGTTTTATTTAGTTTTATTTAATTTGATGCCACAATAATTGCAAGTTCTTGTCCACCCTCTGTCAGATGAAATGGTCTGGACAAGCTGTGTTGTGTCAACATCAGTTGTCCCTTATCCCAATTAAAGGGTCGCTGCTCTGTAGCTCCTCCTCCAGATCCCTTCTCTGTCTCAGACCACGTTCTCCAAACCTTTCCCTGTTCCCCTGCACCCCTGTTTGAGGTTGGGAGGGAGGCTGACATGGGCCTGGATCTCCAAGCATCTCCAATCTGCTGAGTTGGAAGGGACCCATCAGGCTCATCGGGTCCAGCTCCTGGCCCTGCACAGGACCCCCCAAATCCCTCCATGTGGGAGTGTTGGGTGTCAGTGAAGCTGCAGAGCAGTGCTGGGCTCCAGGAGTGCTCCAGAACATCACCTGGGGGGAGCTGAGGACTGCTCTAGTCTGGTGGAAGGAGCACCATTTTCACAGTGGGACACGGGGGGAGAGCTCTGTTGGGTGTCTGTGCCCTGGGTTTCTACATCTGAGATAATTAATCAGCTTGCCTTGCTCAGTAATGAGTTTCTAATGTTCAACAAGTGCTTAATTAAGCACAGCCTTGTATCAAAATATCACCTCAGACCTGCAGGGTGGTCGTGATGGGGAACAGAAACATCAGTTCTGCCCTGTGGGCAGGCAATGCCAGCGGCACCCCGACTCAGAGGACGTGGGGATCTCTGTCCTGGATGTGGCTGTGTGGACTAATTTCCAGCTTAGACCAGTGGGGTGGGGTTTGCAAAGCTCCCCAAGGGAGGATTTTTCCCAGTGCACGTGATTGGAGTATCAGAAATTCCCGTGCAGCCAAACTCCTGCACGTCGAAGCAGCGACTGGGAAGGTTTCTTTGCTTTCCATGGGTCCCTCAAAACACCTTTTCTCCAAAATCTCACAACATGCCTCACAAAGGGCCTCTTTTTTGTGACTCAGATAAAGTCAGGTGGCAACTGAAATCCATTTAAGAGGTCCTTGAAATGCCACATATAAAACCCTGCATAAGCTGTGGGTGTGAAATAACTACTGAGACAGAGACTTGTCCAAAAGGCAACAGGACAGGGAATAGAGCAAGGAGCAGCTGCCTCAGAAACCACCTGGATTAGAAGAAACATGGCCATTGCACCTTGGGAAACATCCCCCAAACTGCTTTCAAAACAGCACAGATCAAATCAGCTCTGAAAGGAAGTGATTTAGCTGGAGAGACACCTACAGTGACAAGCCCTGGAGCGTGACCCAAGGAACTGGGATAAAACAGCTTGCCAGGACAGAAGACAACTGTTCTCCTTCCTCCAGGCTTTTCTAGGGTTTACTGGCTTGTGAACCCCATGGCAAAGCCTGAGCCTTGGCCTTGCACTGAGCAGTGGAACAAATGGAGCAGGGAGAACAGTCTTCTCACCCACCCAGGGGGAGCCTCTCAGGTGCTCCTGGTACCTTCCTCCTGTCACCCGTTTTCCCTTCTCCTCCAAAAGTCCCCAACACACCTGAGCCTCAGCCCTGCCTATGGCAAAGCCTTTCCCATTCCTGCTGTTGGCACAAACTCTTGAGCCAAGCACTAAACCACCCATCTTCCTGCTCCTGGATGTGCTCCTTGCCCACCTCTACCACCAGCTTGTCCTCCTCCAGTGTCTCTCTCTCCAGTCACCAACCCACCCTTCCCTTTCTCCTCCCTCTGACCCAGCTCCTCACCGACCAACCTGAGGTTTGTTGCATTTTCCCCAAGATCTTCTCCACAAGTGTCCTCCTTTTGCAAGCTCCTCTCCCCACACTTGGCTCCCTCACACCTCGTGACCAAGGCAGGATTTACAGGGAAAGGCCCTGCCCAAAGAGCCAAGGAGGAAGATGAGCACTCGCATTGTCCCTTTGACACCTCCTGCTGAAGATTCACCTCGAGTTGTCCTGCTGGCTTGGGATGAGAAAAACAAGAGGCACAGCAGGGATTGTCCTTCCTTAGCCAACCTCTCCCGGGCTTCCCTTTGCTGGCAGAAGGAACCAGGACCAAGAAGGACAGGTCACCTCCACGAGAGACTCCCCTCCATGGCATTAGAGCATGTTCAGCTTGCCCAGAACCTCCTGGCAGCTCCTCAGTGCAGACCCTGCCCTGAGCGCAGTCAGCTGGGGCTGCACTGCTCCCTCCCCCTGCCCTGCAGCTCCCACCTCCTCCCCAGCCACTCACACACCGTTTGAAGCTCCCTCCTTCCCACCAGCCAGAAGGGAGGACCTGCCCAGCACCACCTGCCCAGCACCACTCTGCCAACAGAAACAGGCACTGCCAAAGCTGTGAAAACCTGGCTGTGGTTGTGGCCTCCAAAGACCCTTCCTCGCATCAGAGACACCTCCCAGGAGGCAGCAGAGAGGTGTTGATGGCTTCTTCCCCCTCCCTGCTCACCTGCCTCCCTTGGCAGCCCTCAGCGAGCTGGTCTTTCCTTGGAATTCTCTCTCTGGGACTGAAAGGTTGGTGCATCAGCACATAATCGACCTCTGTGGGTGTTTCATCACTTGGATCCTGGCCAGTCCCCTTCACTCTTCCTCTGCAGATCCCTGTGGGATTGCCCAATCCGATGGGATCTGCTTCATCCCTGGAAGTGTCCCAGGCCAGGTTGGACAGGGCTTGGAGCAACCTGGGCCAGTGGAAGGTGTCCCTGGCCATGGATTGAACATGGTGGTCTTTAAGGTCCCTTCCCAGCCAAACCATTCTGGGTTTCTATGAAAAACAGCATCAAAAGCCTTTCTTCTGCAATCAGCCTTGAACAGGGGGAACAAAACCAGCAACTCTCTGTGTCTCACCCAATGAGCCAAGAGCAGGAGGGGAGAAAAGCTCCTGGGAGGGGCAGGGAAAATGGAACTTTGCTCCTCCTTGAATATTCGGGCAAAAAGGCTGAGGCAGAGCAGGTCTGGAGGGAAGATCAAGAGGAGTCAGCAGGGGCCAGGGACAGTGAGGAGCACTGGGTGTTGGGGAGCTCTGAAAGGGCTGAAGACAGGTGTGTTTCCCTTCATGGTATGTGAGATTCCCATCTTCCCCACTTCATGGATCCAGACTTTTCTGACATGCAGCCACACACCTTCCTCTGCTTCCCTTCCCCAAAAGCAACCCTGTTCAACCTCCTGTGTCACTGTGGCTGCAGGGGCACAGCCCAGCTCAGAGCAGGGGAGGAGAGCAGGGCTTTCTCTGCCTGTTGTCCTGGGGCTGGTGTGAGATGGGGACTGTTCATGTTGTCCCCACTTGCCTCAATCCCTCTCCTAAACCCTCCGTGTCTGTCAGGCAGGGGAGGGGTTACAGGGGAAGTGCCACGAGGAGCCCCCGTGCAGGGAACAAACTGGAGGAGCCCCAGAACAGACTGGAGAGCAACACTGGTCCCAGTAGCAGAGAACAGGTCTTTACCCTCCCTGTCCTTTGAGGGTCCTGCTGCAGCGATGGGACCAATCCCAGGCTCAGCTGGAAGGGCTGGGTTTCACAGCCTCACACACACCTTTGTGCTGTTTGCAAAGCACCTTCCAGGTTCAGGGGGTTTTGGAGGAGGGTGGGACAACCAGGAGGGCTCCCCCAGCTGCCCTGGTATTGCCTGGGAGGACTGGCTTCATGTCCCTGTCTGCCTGCCCAGAGACCTTCCCCTCGTGTGGCTCCACAGCTCCGGCATGTTGTGGCAGTGTTTGCAGGGCACTGGGGGTTGCACCTTCCTAACATTTGCTGCAAAGTCTGGGATTGGCTCCTGGAAGTTTTGCTGTGGAGTTCCTGCATGAAAGTTTTGTCTCCTCGCACTTGGGAGGGTCAGGCTGGATGTGAGACCCTTCCCCTGGAGGGAAGTGCATCTGTGGGATAAGGGAGGCCTGGGGATGGGCACCCGCGGAGTTCTGCAGGACTTGGACACACAGAGTCACAGCCACCCTTCTCCAGACTGGGCACAGCCTGTCTTGGGGCAGGAGGTTGATCCAGAGACCTCCAAAGGGTCCTTCCCACCAGCACTTCTGTGAGGTGTCTCTTGTGCGTCACCTCTTTGGTTAGATGTGTCTGTCCATGCTCTGGGATGAGTGTTGGGATCCTCCCGCTCCATCCAGGAACATCAGAGCAGGGAGCCCAGGCAGAGGGAGGGATGTGCTGGGAGAGTTCTGGGTGCCCGGGCACGGCAGGTGCCTCTTCCCCCCTTCCCCAGCACCTCCGACCAGCACGAAGAGCCGCGCCCTGCCCAGGGCAGCGCTGAGGTTGGAACCGCGATGGTCTCCCACCGGGATCATTCCATGGGGCACTGCCGGGCACCCCCGGACTGGTGCAGGTCCTGCCGATGCCCCAGCACGGCCCGGGAGGCGCAGAGCCCCGAGGGTCGCCCTGGGACCCTGCGGGGACGGAGAGACCCGGCGGGGATGGAGGGATCCCGCGGGGATGGAAGGATCCTGTGGGGATGGAGGGATCCCATGGGGATGGAGGGATCCCGCGGGGATGGAGGGATCCCGCGGGGATGGAAGGATCCTGTGGGGATGGAAGGATCCTGTGGGGATGGAGAGATTCGGTTGGAATGGAAGGATTCCGTGGGAATGGAGTGATTCTGAAGGAATGGAGGGATCCTGCAGGGATGGAAGGATCCCGTGAGGATAGAGGGATCCTGTGGGAATGGAAGGATTCCGTGGGAATGGGGGATTCTGCAGGAATGGAGGGATCCCGTGTGGATGAAGGAATCCCGCGGGGATGGAGGGACCCGGCGGGATGCGATCCTGCGCGGCTTCCCCGAGGGCTGGAAGGGGCGGCGGCTCCCCAGGGAACCCTGGGGGTACCCGGCAGCGATGGGATGGGACGGGACGGGACGGGACGGGACGGGACGGGACGGGACGGGACGGGGCCGCCCCGCCTCCCGCTTAAAGAGCCGCGCTGCCGGACGGCCCGAGCGAGTGGGACCCGCAGCGCCCGCACCATGCGCTCCGCCGCCGCCCTCAGCCACATCCTCCTCCTCCTCCTCATCCTCCTCCTCCTCCTCCTGCCGCTGCCGCCCGCCGCCGCCTACTTCGGGTCAGCACCGCCCGCGGGCACCGGCCCCGGCGCCGCCTCCGCGCCGCGGACACGGGGGGAGCGCGAGGGGCCGTGGGGCAGCACCGGGATCCGCAGGGGGGGAACGGAGTGTCCGTGGGACAGTTGGGAGTGTCCGTGGGACAGCAGCGGGATCCGGGGATGGGAGACGGAGTGTCCGTGGGACGGCGACGGGGTCTGGGAGGGAACGCGGAGCGTCCGTGGGACAGCTCGGAACGTCCGTGGGGCAGCGTCGGTGGCAGTGGGAGTGTCCGTGGGGCAGTGCACGGGCTCTGGAGGGGAATGCGGAGCGTTCGAGAGGCAGCTCGGAGTGTCCGTGGGGCAGTCCGTGGCCCATGGTGGGATCGCTGTTCCCGTGGGATCGCTGTTCCCGTGGGATCGCGGTTCCCGTGGATGCCCCGCAGAGGGGTCGCGGGGGCTCCACGGGACTGCCCCGGTCCTGGGCTGCTCCGTGGGCCGGGGGTCCCGGTCGGGCCCCGCACCTGCAGCGCCCGGAGCATCCCCCGGAGCATCCCCCGGAGCATCCCCCGCACGGCCCGCGCGGAGCCGCGGAAGGGCCGCGGGGTTTGGGTGTCGCAGCAGCCCCCGCGGTGCTCCCGGGCAGCCCGGAGAGAGGGGACCGGGGAGGGGATCACCCGTGAGAGAGCGGGCCGGGGACACGGGGTGGGACCTGCTGTTTGCCGGACCTGTAGCCCCGAAGTGCAGCCCCGTGTCTGCTCAGGGTGGTGGCTGGCAGTGATTCCTCCCTGCAGGGGAGGCAGAGGGTGGGATGATGGGGCTGGCACAGGGAGCCAGGGCCCAGCAGGGAGGGGAGGGTGACCCCAGGGTGCTGAGGAGCTCCACGGGACTAAAGCCAGCACAGGGACAGAGGGGACCCCTCGGGTGCAGGGAGGCATTGCTGCTGCTCCAGCCTGGGATGCTGCAGGGTCCCCTGGGCTCGATTTTCCTCCCCTTGTATTTCTGTTTGCTGGGATAAAGGCAGAGATGGGTTTGGAACAGGTTGGGTCAAGGCAGAATTTCCCACGCAGAGTGTTCTGTTTTGCCTCGTTTTCTGTGTGAGCTGCTCCTCAGGCACGTTTTTTAGACTCTCTGAAGGGCAGCCAGAGCTGTTGGGGTGTGTGTATGTGTCAGGGAGTGCAGAACAGGCACAAACATCAGTACATTCAGACCCTGCTGGGAGGGATTGCAGCTCTCAGGACAGGTCTGTGCTGCCTTGGCTGGGAAGGCTCTGCTGGTTTGCTCACCTAGGACACCATCTCTGTTTCATTTCTGCTGCAAAGCTTCCTCAGATCAGCTGGATTTTAAATTTACTACCTGTATCATTCAGCCTCACTCATATCTGGGTCTTTGCTGAGAAGGAGGGCTCCCTTTTCTCCCTCACCCAGAGCTGTGCAGGAACCTGCTCTGTGAAGGGGTTTTTGGCTTGCCACCCACAGGGACACGAGCAAGTGGTTGTGCCAGTGGCAGGCAATGAATTTGTGCTGCCCCTCCAGACAACACCAAGACTTTTGCTCAGGCTGGATTTTATTCGAGAAACCTGAGTTATTCCTCACCCTGTGGCAATGACCTGTCGAGTGCAAGCTGCTTTTTGGGCTCCCAAATCTGTGTGGGGGTCTTGGTTCCCTGAGGGGTTCGACCCAGGGGTGTCCTGCATATCCCCCACCTCTTCATCTGGAAGTAACAAGAAAGGTGAGCAGCGTGTGGCAATATTTCAGGTAGAAAGTTGAGTTTATAGACTTGAGAGGGACTTGAATAGTTTAAAATATTTTGGAATATTTTAGAATATTTTAGAATACTTTAGAGGCGGCCTCAGCTGGGGATAAAAGCAACCTCACACCCAGATCACTCCTGAGTTGAGGGGACTGGAGAGCTGGGTCAGTGTTTGCCTCCAGGTTTTGCCAAACAGGAGAGATTTTGACACGAGTCAGATCTTTGCCTTCCAAATACTTAATGGAGAAAACCTGCAAAGGTGTAAGAAAAAGGGAAGGTTTTTTGGGGGAGAGAGGACCTGAGCCCTTCCTGTGTGTGCAGGGTGTTTGGCAAAGGTGAAGTGTTGCTGGTTGAAAGGGGGAAGAAAAAGCCAAGTTTGACTCCGTCAGGATAAAAGCGAGGCATGAATTGTGTGGGGTAGCCCAGCAAAACTCATCCAAGTGCCTGGGAGAAGATGCAGATCATCCTTGAACACACAAACCTACAAAGTTCTGCCAGGGCTTTAGAACAAGGGGCTTCCAAAGGGCAGCAGCTCCCACTCCATCCCCAGCTCCTGGAGCTCTTGGCTCGCTGGTGTCAGTGCTCTGGCTGGGCTTGAACAGACCCTGAGCTGCCAGGGCAGGGTCTACAGGGGGTAAATTCAAACCTGCTTTTAGGAGAGGCTCTGTGTGCATCGTGGGCTGCTGCAGGGGCTGTGCTGGCTTTCCTGGCTGCAGGAATCCTGGAATGGCTGCTCCCCTGGTACAGCTGGTCAGCACCTCTCCACTTCCCTCGTGCTGCTTTCACCTTTGCTTCAGTCCCCCCCCATCCTGCAGCTCCTGGGAGATGTTTCCTCTCCTCAGCCACCCTTCCAGGGTGTTCATCTCCTGGGGTGCTGGGAACATCTCCAGACCTCATTAAAAGCTCTCTCAGCCTCCTGCTGCCTCCTCAGGGGCCGTTGTTTTCAAGGTGAAAGGGCATTTAGGATGTGCTGGAGGGCAAAGAGCTCCTCAGAGAGGCTGAGGAGGTGGGTCCTCCTAGAATTAGGCCGGGGCACAATCTGGAAGAGACCCCCCTCAGGTAGGATGTTGTTGGGAAGTTCCAAACCTGATCAAAGCCTTCTCCTGGGAGAGCTCTGTGGAGCAGGCTGGGACCTGTGTGATCCACGGGCCAGCCTGGCCTGTGCTCTGTGGGGGCAGCCAGATGTGCTGGAGCCTTCAGAAGCTCTCCTGAAATACCTGTGGTAGGTGCAGAGGCACCGGGAGTCCTGGGATTTCACAGGATTCCTGGGATCTCACAGGATTCCTGGCATTTCACAGGGTGTGCTGGCTGGGCTCACAGCTCCTCTTTTTCCAGCCTGCCTGTGCCCTCTGTGTTTAGGGCTGGTTCTGCTCCCACCACGGCCAATGGCACAACTGTTGCTCATTTCGTGATGAGAGAGGTTTTTTGGGCTCCTTGGGGAGTAAAACCAGCAGGTGACCTGCAGGTCTGTTGAATCTGGGGCTTGCATAGTTTTGAAAACAGCATAATGTGCCAAATGACACCTTAATGTTAATATAAGCACCCCCAAACCCACTGCCCCCACCTCCCCCGTGTCCTGGGGATGTCCAGCAAGGCTTGGTTTCCATCCCATTAACCCATTTACCCACATTCCTACATTTTCTTTGGTAACTGTTTTATTGCAGCATTTTCCTGACAAACCTAATGGGCCAAATGCCCCTCAAACAGGGGCTCTGCTGTCTGAGTGCTCCTGGAAAGGTTTCAGAGAATGTTTCTCTTCCTGGTGAGCTGATAAATTAAAAGCTGCTATTACTTACAGGCTGCATCCTCATTCCTCACAGCCCAGTGTAGCAGGAGGGTTTGTCACAGACTGGTTTTTTTTTGGCATTTTCAGTCCCTGGGGTGTTAAAAAGAGAGAGAAGGGGCAGAAATGGAGGGGAAATTTCAGCTGAGCCTTGGAAATATGGAGTGTGAGGATGGAGTGGGCAGTGATTGCCACAACAGGGCAATCTGTTGTGTAAGACAACAGATTGCCCTGTAAAGGCTCTGACTGAAAGGTCCCAGCTCAGCCCTCACTCAGGTCACTCCTTTTCCTCCCAGACCTCTGATGTGAGAACTTGATATCCTGTTCTCTGTGGAGCTTCAGGAGAATTCCTTTTAAAAAATGGGTGTGGACACCCCACCTGTTGCTGCTCCCAGGAAGGGTTTGCAGCAAGCAGAGCTCCCATCAGGGGATTCCAGTTCATAACCTCATGTCAACTCACCTGAGGTTTTAATTCAAGCTTTTTTGACTCTGTGAGGAGCAAAAACTTGACAGAAAACCTGGAGGACAACAGGAACAGAGACATCTACCCCAGGGGCTGAAACAACAGCTCTGATGGTGCAAGGTCAAAACCTTTGATATCAGGAGTTAAATCCCAATATTGGTTATTGAGATGTATAATTTGGAGGCTTTGGGGGTTTCTGCCTCCTTCATTGTAGGCAGAGGGTGGTGCAAAGCAGGGACCATCCCAGTTAATCCTCCAGATTTGTCCCTGATGAAGTGAGTGTTGTACTGCTGGAATTAAATGTGCTGCTTCTGAAGGGACCAGAAGTGTTTCACTGAGCTGGGAGCAGGGACAGAGGACACTGCAGGACCTTTGTGCACCACACTGGCCTTGCTTTGCTCACATCCCACGTTTCCTCAGCCTTCCCTGAACTCCTGTTGCAGCTCTCCGTGGGGTGTAGATGTTCCTGTGGAACATGAAAGACCCCTGAAATCAGATAGGGAGGATTGCTGGGGCTCCCTTTGATTTTTCTCCTTGCTTGGGAGAGGTAGGAAAGGCACATTTTTACAGGTTTTTCAGACCTCTCAGCTCCAGAGGACATCGGGCATTGCACAGGAACAGGCTCTCATTAAAAGTCTCTTAAGCAGCTGGAATGTGGCTGGAAGGAGATTAAAGGAAATAGATGAATTTACCAAAGTGCTCAGACAGAAAAAGCAGAGAGAAATAAAAGTTGGAGCTCCTTATTGTTCTCTCAGATCACGAGCAGGTGTGCATTAATTCAAAGAGCTCACTTTTTTCACTCTATGATCTGTAGATAATAACCCCTAAATCATCTAAAAACGATGTGCAGTTTGCCCAAGTGCAAATATCTGCATATTTTATATTCAATCTCATGTGAGTGTTTCCATCCTGTGATCCTGGTCTGATCCTGTGCTGGTTTTACCCCAGTGAAACACAGTTGTGGTGGTGGGAGCCTGCAAAGCCTCCCCTCAGATGGGTGATCCTGGTGGGTCAGTTGTGAGCCAGAGAGTGGGTTCTGCTCCCAGTTGTGCCACTTGGGCACCCCCAGGGCCTTGGGCACCCCCTTTAACTGCTCTGCCTGCTTGGTTGGG
Source organism: Empidonax traillii (assembly GCF_003031625.1). NCBI lineage: Eukaryota > Metazoa > Chordata > Aves > Passeriformes > Tyrannidae > Empidonax > Empidonax traillii. Next base: position 193,872 of record NW_020956102.1, read on the forward strand.
TTGGAGGTGATGTGAGGGATTGGTTTGGAGAGTGGTGTCTGGGCATGGATGTTGTTCCTGGAATCCTGATCCCTGACAGGATCCTGAGCCTCCAAACACAGCAGTGCAATTTTTCCTTCTGGCCTTCACCTGTCTGAGGTGATGGTTGGGAGAGGAAGGTCATGTTCCAGGTAGCTTTAACCACGTGAATTAACCAATTTACTGCTTGTTTCACTGACTGTGATGTTTCCATCTGGTTATTTCTGAGCTCCATTTCTTGAGGAAAACCAAGTTGCTTTGTGTGTTGCAACTTCACAAATCAGTGATAAGCACAACAAAGAGAACAATCACGAAAAGAAGTGCCACGTGCTCTGAGGGGGGCTCAGCTGGTGCCAATAACACCAGGTTGGATCCCTGAATGGGATCAAACTGAAAGCCACTCAAGAGCTGGACTGGATGGTCCTCGAGGGTCCCTTCCACCCCAGAATATTGTGGGATTCTCTGTCTGTGGAAGGAAGTTTTCCTGTGCTCTTCGTGTGGGATGCTGCGTTACCTCTGTCAGAATTCCGAGTGTTGCTGGATTGGGTTTTAGGAAGTGTTTTTCCCCTGAAGCTTTCACTTTGCATGGTGTAAAGGATGAATTAGAGTTGGTATCCCTGCTCTGTGTGTGGCCCCAGGCTGTGATTGCTCTGCACTGTTGAGATTGCTCTGCAAATGGCATCAGGTTCTTCGAAGGTTCTCAGGGTGCCTGTCGTTGTTCTGCCTGGGTTTCCCACAAATGTAAGCACCCAGCATCCTTCAGGGCCTGGAGAATGGCAAAATCACCCTCTCCCAGATCTCACTGGCCACTGGTGGGCCACTCTGGAGATAATCTCTGCCCAGGATTGCAGACCAGCTGTCCTGGCCCAGACTTATGTGGCTTCACCACCTGAGTCAGCACTGGGAATGAGAAATGTGAAGAGAAGAGCACAAAAAGGAACAGAACAGCAGATGGAGATGGTCTCTCAGGATCCCCTCCAGTTTCTGACAGTTTGCACCTCAAGAGTTGCCTCTGTCTTTGTGTTTGAGGAGTTTTTCTTCCATGGTTTGCACGAACACGTGGATACTTTGGCATTCCTTGTGCCCTGCATTGAGCAGGGCTTCAAGTCTACCTGCAGCCCCTGTGCCCCATTTCACTCAGCTTTGGCCTATCAGTTCATAAATTATCATCATTCCCCCTGACTCCTGAATATTGGAGTCAGAATAATCTCGACTCACTCGCAGGTCAGTCCTGCTTTCAAAGCCCCGTGTTGTCCTCGTGTTCCTTTTTTGTCCTGGTAGGAGTTGTGGGAGACACCCAGTCCATCTGTGTTCATGCACAAGCTATTCTGGAGATCTGCCCACTACACAGGATGATAGAGTTTGATTTGTCTCTTCAGTGGCTCCTTCACAGCAGGTTTTAAGAGGCCCAACCACTTTCCACAAAAGCTGTGTTGCCTCTCCTCCCCTGTTCTGTGTTTAACCTCTCCCCGCTAATTCTACTCAGGTTTCAGAGTTTCTCTCAGCTCTCCACGGTGCTGTGTCATTCATCACATCTCTTGTAAAAATTTGAGGGATGTCTGACACCTTTTTCTCCCTTTCACCCTCAAGCAATACCCTTTACAGCACATTTTCCTTCCTGTCAGCCATCAGACACCCCCTGAGTGCCCAGAGCTACAGGAGAGCTCCGAGTCTTCTTGGATTTTGGCACCACATGAGCCAGGCAGAGCCATGAGGCTGCCTCATCCTGGTTGGTCTCACTCCCTTGGATCAACTCTTGTCCCTCAGTGTAGTTCCCCCACCTCAGGCCTGTTGTGTCCCTCGAGCACCAGCTGTGCTGGCTCCTCTGGGCAGGGTTTGGTGTCACACAGGGTTTGGACCTGTGCTGTCTGAACTGCTCTCTGGAGGTCACCAAGCTGTGTCAGTTCTGGTTTCTTGGGCTGAGCCTGCCCCAAACCCCTGTCTCTGTCTCCAGCGTTGCCTGGTTGTTTCTTGGCTCACTGGGACCTCCCGTGTTTCTGTCCCCCAGTTCAGCACTGCTGTCAGGAGGAAGAGATTGTTCTCACCCACTTGGTTTCTAAGGCTCAATGCTCACAGAACATCACAGAATCCCACAATATTCCGAGTTGGGAGGGGACACCAAGTCCACCTCTTCAGTGAATTGTCCACACAGGGACTGAACCCACAGCACCATGCTCTGACCAGCCATGCTCATCCTGGGGTTCCTGTGGGATCCACAAGGTTCCCTGTTCTTGGGAAGTTTGCAGGTCCCTGGGTGATTCCATCTGTTATTTCATTGCATTTGTTCCCAGTTAAGGGTGTGTGAGCACATCTGGAGGTGAAAACAGAGTGCTGTGGGGTTAGGTCTGAACTGGACTCCTGTGCCTGGATGGACTGGGATGACTCCACACACCTGCATGCACAGACAGTCAGACTGTTGGACAGTTCCACTGGGCAAGAGCCGTGTTTTCCCAGGAGCCTGGGAATGGTGCAGATGAAGAGTCACTGCCTGCACTGCTGGGGGGAACGGCTTGTTTGGTACCAATAAGCTGCTGGAAGCACCACCTTCCTGCCCATCTCCACCTGGTTTGTGTTGCTCAGGTGGGCAGGGAAGGGTATGGACCGTCCCTGCACTGCTGGTGGCAGTGCCAGTGGCCAGGATGTCCTGGTAGGAATGCTCCAGAGCTGGCTCCTCGTTGCATCCCTCCCTCTCGGGCTCTGCTGGTCTGGATCCCACAGTGGAGTCCCATTTCCCTGAGTGGGGGAGAGGAGCAAGAACCAACCAGCTCTTCCATTTGTACTCCCTAAACTACTCATGGACTTGCACAGAAAACCACATGGTTTGGGAGAGGGAAGGTGTTGTCTGCAAATGTTACTGTCAGAGCTGAGATGTGTCCTAAAGTGGAGGTTCCAGGATGTTCCCATTGATCTGGTTTTGGTATTTTCTGGGTGGGGGTTGGGGCACTCTGGGATCCTGTGTTTGGCAATCAGGTGCCATCAGTTCCTGCCTGTTCCTCTTGTGCCATTGCTGGGCCCCCCCAGCAGAGCCTGGTCCATCCTCTGCCCCCTCCCTACAGGCACTGTCAGATATTGGGGGGTCCCATCTGGGCTCCCTTAGCCTTTCCTGCTCCCAGAGGAGCTCAGTCCCCTCCTCATCCTTGTCACCCTGTCACAGAGCCAAGAGAACCTTCCCACACGTGTTTTTCCTTCCTGCCCACAGCATCACCCTGGCACTCTGCCTTGGTGTGTGGTGGAGATGGGACACAAGACCTAATCAATCTGTACTGATTGACCTTCTGAGATGGTGGAGGACCATGACCTGCAGCTTTCCAAATATCCTGCCCTCTGAATCATAAGAGAGTCCCCAGATGGTTGGGGTTGGAATGGACCTGTAAGAGCCATCGAGCCCCACCCCCTGCCATGGGCAGGGACACCTTCCACTAGCCCGGGTTTCTCAGAGCTCCTGTCCAACCCGGCCTTCAGGGAGTCACAAATTACGCCAAGCTGGAAGGGATCCCCAAGGATCATCCAGTCCAGCTCCTGGCCCTGCACAGGACCCTCCCCCAGAGTCCCACCCTGTGCCTGAGCTCCCTGAGCTCTGTCGGGCTCCACGAGCGATCCATAACCTCTGCTTTCCCCGTTTCCTTTCAGCCTGACTGGGAAGGAAGCCCTGACCCACTTCCCATCGCTGGTGCCCCCGGCAGGCTCTGCCCAGGGCAGGGTGCACGTCAAGCAGTGCGATCTCCTCCAGCTCTCCCGCAAGCAGAAGCGGCTGTGCCGGCGGGAGCCGGGCCTGGCCGAGACCCTGCGCGACTCCATCCGCCTGGGAATCATGGAATGCCAGTTCCAGTTCCGCAGCGAGCGCTGGAACTGCAGCCTGGAGGGGAGGACCAGCCTGCTCAAGAGAGGTACAAGGTAGTTGGTTGGTTGGTTGGTGGGGAAAGCTCGCGGTGCTGCAGCCCCTGCAATGCCCAGCTCTGATCCTGCCAGGCCCCAGGGAGCGCCCAGGGCATCCCTTTGGCCCCGGGATGGGCGAGCCGGGCCCCTTTGCTGCAGAACAAACCTTGTCCCCGTTGTTCCCCGCACGGTTTGTCCCGGATTGCAGGGTGGGAGGGCATTGCCACCCTTGGCTTGTGGATTTTTGTCCAGAGGTCCCCGGACTGAGCATCCTCCTCAGCTGGGAATCAGAGTGACAGGGGCAGGGCTTGATGCCAAGGGATGTTTTAAGAAAAAACTCCTTTTAAGCCTCTGGGTATTTTTTATTCTCAGATGCAAAATTAATACCCATCTTGTGTTTGTCAGCAGGACTGTTTATACCTGTTCGCCATTTATCAGCATTCAGGCACCTCAGTGCAAGTTGACAAATCTCTCTTAAGACTCTTTGCCATAAATGTGGAGTTTTTGTAGAAGTTCAGGGTGGACAGTCGAGTCATTGGCTTCTGTTTCCCAAAATGCTTTAGAGGAAGAACATGTCTCCCTTAAATTCTCTATTTGAGGTAGGAGGGAGCACAACAAACCCTTCAAATGACAAGAACTTGAGAAAAACAGAATTAAGACAGACACTGAAATAATTTCTTAGTAAAAATACCTTTGCTAAACCTGTCCTGACCCAAACAAAGCCCACTTTCAGCCCTTCAGTGACTTTTAGTGGCATTTACTAAACTTCATTCTTCAGAACCACTGAATTTCAGTCCTTTAATAATGTTTAGCAACTTCATGTTTTTTAAAAAAGGGCCCGGCCAAGCCAAAATTAACTTTGGTGAAAATAAATGCAAATTTTAATTAGCCTTTGGATAGAAAATTTTTAACGTTTCCATTTAAAATGATCCATTTTTACTACATTAAATATAGAGTTAATATTTTATTAAACCAGCACGCACAGGGTCAGACTTACCTCCTTTTTTTTTAGCACACAAAAGCAAATTTCTTTAGTTGAAGAAGCTGTTTGTGATCATTTCGAGCGTCTTTCTGACACCTGCACCTTCATCAGCAGCCTCAAAGAACCTGAAAATGACAATTGAATAATCCTCCCCTTCAAATATCCGCAAAACATTTCATTACCCCGGCGGTGACAAGCCTTGACATTCCCAGGGACTCCTGGCTGACAAAATAAAATATCACCTGGAATTTCAAACCTGTTTTGGCAGGGGAGGGTTTGAAAAACTTTTATGACCCGATCTTTAAGGCTCAAATGATGATTTAATACGGTCAGGTATGCTGGGTGCCCCTCCTGGGTGAGGGGACAGTGGGTTGGGAGGAGTTTTTGGTTCTCCTTTGCCTGCAGCTTCCAAAGGAGTTTGGTTCCTTCACAAAGAGCATCAGCACTCTCAGCTGCCACTTTCGTGGCAGCTGAGAGTGCTGATGCCCTTTGTGAAGGAACCAAACTCCCGTTTCTCACATTGCTTGGAAATCTCTTGGAAATTGTTGGCCAGACTCTTCTCCTTTCACCAAAGGTGATGAGTTTTAGGAGTGATCAAATCATTAGAGAGAAACCACAGAGAAAAAAAATTACACATTTTTAACAGTCTTTAAAAGTCTCATGAGTGCAAGAGAGTGAAGAAGGTTGTGTCCCAAGTGAGCTGGGTCGTTTGTGTGAGGGTTGAAGAGCCACACCCAAGTTTTTTAGTCCCAAACTGCTATGACTGATGTGGGCCATCCATGTTTTTCCTGCTTATAGAGATGAGGAAAACCCTAAAAAGAGCCAAGGGCTTTCTGGTCCTTGAAATGCCAGATTTATAATCGCAGTCTGCACCATTTGTTGTTCTGGACACAAATGGGAAACTCCTTTTGCACAACCTACAGCTCCTCTGTGCCCACTGTCACTTATGGCAGCTGTCACTGTCCACTGATCCATGCAAATCCTTCTGCGTTCCCTCTCCACTTCCTGAAAAATCCATGCTAAGAGTCAGATTGAAAATGATTCTGGAGAGGCATCTGAAGCCATCCTCTTGGAGAGTGGCAGTTGGTGTCTTTGTGAAGCACTGATGGTGTCCCAGGAGTGCCATAAAGGTTGCTGGAGGTGAGGAAAACAGAATTTCATCTCCAACAAGATGGTGCTTTAGGGAAGATAAATACCTACAGCAAAGAGCTCCAACCCAGGCACTCAAAAGAAATCCTTCTTGGGAAATGAGCACTCTACAATCCTTCCATCCATCAGTCCCTTTCTTGGCCTCATGCTGGACTCTTTGACCTTCAAGCAGTGCTTTTGTTGATGTCATGAGGAATCTAGGAATGGTAGCTCAGAGATGTGGGATTTCCACCACGGGAGACTTTGGGAACTCAGCTGGAGAAGACCTGAGCAGCTGGCACTGAGTTAGCCCTGTTTTGAGCAGGAGGTTGTGCTAAAGACCTCGAGAATCCTTCCATCCTAAATCTTTCCACAGCTCTTTTTTATTTGTTTGTTTGTTTGGTTGGTTGGTTTGTTGATGTGATTGTTTTCCCTCCTCCACTTGCTCTGAAAGGCTCACTTATCTTCACTGCAGCACTGCAAAATCACTGCCCATGAACATCTTCCCTTTGGCAGAACCAGCCCATGGCTGGACTCCTCCTGGTACAGTTTTCCTTGTGGTCTGGAGCGCACCACAGTCAGAACAGTGGTGCCACTGCAGCAAACATCTCTCTGTATTTATAGGCTGCTGAGCTCACAAATCCTCCCAGAGAGCTCAGGGGAAGCCTTGGGCACATCCAAGGTCCCACCGAGGGGGCTGGTTTGCTGCAGCATCTTGGAATTCCTTCTGTGCTGCAAACACATCTACAGGGAGAGGTTCCCCCTTGCCCCAAGCGTTTCAGATTCCATCTGGTCCCAGTCAGTGGGCTCAGGGCAGTGACTCATCCCTAGAGTGGGTCCTGCCAGCCCGGCATCGGCTCCAGGCTCTGGTGACAAGGGTTGTTTTGGCACAGTGGGGGGAGGGACACCAGGATTTACAGGGAAACCTCTCCTCAGACCTTCAATCCTGCTCACTGGAGCTGATTGCCGCCCATTTGTGGTGTGTCCCACTGAAAACCCAGCAGCTGCTGCTGCTCTGTTGTTATTCCACAGGGGCTGAAGGTCCTTTCAGTTCTCCCTTCACCATGAAATGGTGATGGATCCCTCAGGACAGAGAACAAGGAATCACCTCAGACTCTTTGGACAAGCATTTGGCAGCCTGGAGATGTCGAAACTTTGCCTCGGGAGGAGATGATTTGAAAGCCTGCTGGGGCTGTGCAGCCCCTGCTGTCTGCAGTGGCCTGACCACAAGCCATGGCCTCTGGTTTGCTGAGAGCTGGCCAGCACTTCCATGGAGTGCCACAGGATAACCAGGGCAGTGCTGGGCAGAAATAGCAGGAGCAGTGTGGTGTTCCACAGAGCCAGATTTAGCAGGGGCTGAGGAGCTGCTCCTCATTCAGATGGTATGAGAAAGGCTTTCTGGAATGTTCTCCCTGCTTCTGGGATCAGAGTAACAGGGAGCATACTGGGAATCTGGGAAACGTTTGGAGGTGGGCTTCTGGAATGATTTAACAGATTTAGGATCACAAAAATATTTCACCCCCTCTTGGCTCCTTCTTTGGGGTGGGTTGGCCACTGTTTGAAAATGTGTGAGCACCCCGTTACTGTCCACAGTCTGTACTGGCTGTGTCACACACCAGCTTTTCCAAATCTTTTGATGGATTTGATGACATCCTTTCACTGTTCTTCCAGTACCCTGAGAAATGTTATAGAGCATCATCAACCAGAGAGATTAACTGGAAATATTATCGCCCCAGTGCTTGCAGCGACCAAGATGGTGAGGCAGGAAGGAGTTTGTTGGTTGATCTCCTTCATCTCCTCCATGCTTTGACTCTCCCCTCGTGCCCACACTGTCGCTGGATCTTTATCTGCAATTCAAGGAGCTCCTGTGAAGTGTGTATTGAAGTTGGCCAGTGCAGCCTCTCCACTGGGCTCGTGGTCAGTCCTATGTCTCATTCTCCTTGCTGACAACCATCAGGAGAGCTCTGTGTCCTGTTCTGGGGTCGGATTTGTGGTGGTGTGACTCAGATCTCAGCAGGCAGTGGCCTGATCTCTTATTGCAGCTTGATGGGAATTGTTTGAGGGAACAGAATAATGGAAAGATCTGAGGTTGGACTCAGGGAATTCCAAAGGTGATTTCCAACCTCTGCTCCAAGCAGGTGCCTGTAAAGCTAGATCAGGTCTCTGTGCTTGTCTCTCTCTCTCCCATTACTGGGGGAAACAGATTTTCATCTGATGTGGAAGGAAAGTTAGAATTTTCCCACGTGGAATATCTGTTTGCTTCGATGTGTTTTCCTCCATGAAATGTACCAGTGCTCTATTTTTCATAAACCAATTTTTTTCTGTTTTGGCTGATCTTACCCGTTCCTGCACTCAGAGCTGTTGATCCCTCACCTGCCTCTCTTCCTTGCACCAATTCCTAAATTGTGGACTTGTTATTAACAAGTTCTCATTAATAGTTTTCTTTTCTACGAACGAACTGTGGAAAGAATTTTAAGATTATCCCCAGGATTGAATAGGGAAAGAGGTAAATATAAATGAGTAAATAAACTATTCTGGGGTTTAGGTCAGGTTTGTGTCAATCAGAGCTTCTGGAACTTCTGTGGAGCTCGTGGGCGTTGTATCAACATTCCCATTCCTGTCTGATCTCACATCTCCAGGATGAATTTCCATGCAGTCACTGATTTTTGATTCCTGGTGAAATGTCCTGGTGTGCCATGGTCACACCACGACCTCAGGGATTGGGAAGGCTCCTTTGGGAAGAGAATTCAGAATGCAACCCCACACTCCCTGGGAGCAGATAACTTACAGGGAGTGCAGAAAACCCACTCGCACCCGTCCATCACACAGTCCATCAGCCCGTGGGGAGGGTGAGCACACATGGAGCTTCATGGCTGTCACTTTTTGCAGTTGGATGTTTTCCCACCCCTCCCTTGATCCATCAGTGGCCTCCTGTCCATGTCACAGAGCCACAGGACATGCTGGGTTGGAAGGGACCCGTAAGGATCATCATCCAATCCAACCCTCAGCTCTGTCCAGAACCATCCCCAAGAGTCACCCCCTGTGCCCCAGAGGATCATCCAAACCCTCCTGCAGCTCTGGCAGCCTTGGGGCTGTGCCCACTGCCCTGGGGAGCCTGTTCAGTGCCAACCACCCTCTGGGGGAAGAACTTTTCCCTGAGATCCACCCTGACCCTCCCTGACACAGCTCCAGCCCTTCCCTGGGTCCTGTCCCTGCTCACCCAGAGCAGAGCTGCTCCTCCTCTGCTCCTTCCCAAGGAAGTTGCACTGAACCAGTCACAGCCACAGGGTGAGACTGGGGTGTCACCACACCAGTTACTTCAAACACGACGTGGAGCTTCTCTGCTAGGATGGTGCAAGTAAAGAGTTTCATCTCTTTGTATTTATAATTAATGTAACTATTGTGCTTAGTTTTTTAGTCCATGCACAGTCAGGAGAACCAGGGAGGTGGCTGAACACCATATTTTGCCTTTTCTGCTTCTACCCTCTCCCAGTCCTTCTCCTGTGCAGGTTTTAAGGAGAATGCCTTCCCTTCCCCTCTGCCATGTCCCCTGTGTCCCTCACGCCCTCACTGGGTGTTTGCGCCTTTGTATCTACAATTACTGTGCTTGGCTTTAGTCAGGAAGAGTCAGGAGAGCCAGCCAGGGAGTCTTCAACTTCTTTATAATTTTGCCTCTCTTGCTCTTGCCATCTCCTAATCCTTGCCCCACCAAGGCTGTGAGGAGCCTGCCTTCCCCTCTGTGTCCCTCACGCCCTGGCTGGGCTCCGTATCGCCGTGTTTAGATCGTTCCAGCCCGCGGCCGGGTGGTAGGGCCGGCAGGGGCAGCTGAACGCTCGACCCCCTTGTCCCCCTCCCTGCAGGTTTTAAGGAGACAGCGTTCCTGTACGCGGTGTCGGCGGCGGCGCTGACGCACTCGCTGGCGCGGGCCTGCAGCGCGGGGCGCATGGAGCGCTGCACCTGCGACGACTCCCCCGGGCTGGAGAACCGCAAGGCCTGGCAGTGGGGGGTCTGCGGGGACAACCTCAAGTACAGCACCAAGTTCCTCAAGAAGTTCCTGGGGCAGAAGAGGATCGGCAAAGACCTGCGGGCCAAGGTGGACATCCACAACACCAACGTGGGCATCAAGGTGAGGGGCTGGGGGGGACCTCAGGGCTCCGGGCGAGTCCTCTAACCCGTCCCCAGCTGAGGCTGTTTGGGAGGGGGGAATTCCCTGCCCCTGCTCCCAAACAACACCTGATTGTCTGTGTGTCCTGGCACTGAGAGCTCCCTGGAAAGTCCCCTGAACTCCGGTGTGAGGAGCCGCACGTTGACGGGCGGAGGAGCATCCCGTATCCTCCAGTGGTACCAGCAACACACAGCACAGGGACAGCTGGGACATTCAGTGGCTGAGTGACTCCGTGGGCTGTGCCACAGCCACAGGGAGCTCTGTGAACAGCTAGAGCTTCAGGGCTGGTGGGATGTGTAAGGCAAGAGTAAGGGCTGACACTCTTGAGGTCAATTATGAGTCTGCTGATGACTCGCTGTGGAACTCGTCATGTCACAGGTTTGGGTCAGGGACACCATTAGATTGAGCACTTTGGCCTCCACTGGCATTACTGGCCTCCATAGTTGGCCTCTACAGGCTGCTGACTTACCACTGTTTCCCATTTCCCGAGTCCAATCCATTGTTCAGTCAGAGCACTGTCTTCATTTGAATACACCAAAGAGAATCCACCATGCTGGAGATACTATTTTGGTTTTTTTTTTTTTTTTTACTCCTACTGGGCCAAATAGGCTTAGAGCAAGAACTTATTTGGTATTCAGACGTTTGTCCTTATTTGGGCTTTCCACTCTCTGGCTCACCGGTGAACTCTGTAGCCATCCCTATATCTTGGGTTTTTTTACACTGCTATTACCTTTTCCCCTCATAAAATAGAAACACCACCAGTAAACTGAAGTCCTTGCAGGCTGCCCGCTCTCTGAGGTGTGAGGCTCACAAAAAGCCCACCACTTCTCCTCCTCCTCCTCCTCAGGCAGTGAAGAACGGCCTGAAAACCACCTGCAAGTGCCACGGCGTGTCAGGCTCCTGCGCCGTGCGGACCTGCTGGAAGCAGCTCTCGCCCTTCCACGAGATCGGGCGGCTGCTGAAGCTCCGCTACGACGACGCCGTCAAGGTGTTCAGCACCACCAACGACGCCGTGGGGCACTCGGAGCTGGCCGGGCCCCCCCGGCACGGGCACTCCCCGCGCCTGCCCCCGGCCCCCCGCGCCACCGACCTCGTCTACGTGGAGGACTCGCCCAGCTTCTGCCGCCCCAGCAAGTACTCGCTGGGCACCGCCGGCAGGACCTGCTCCAGGGAGGGCAACTGCGACAGCATGTGCTGCGGGAGGGGCTACAACACCCAGAGCAGGCTGGTCACCTTCTCCTGCCACTGCCAGGTGCAGTGGTGCTGCTACGTGGAGTGCCAGCAGTGCATGCAGGAGGAGGTGGTGTACAGCTGCAAGCAGTAGGGGATGCGCTGCGGGGGCAGGGCGAGGCCAGGGCAGCTGCCAGGGGGGCAGAGACGCGGTTCTGTGCCCGGGGGTGAGGGCAAAGGCCGGCGCCGCAAACGTGCAGCGCTCCCGTGTCCTCAGCGTCGGGATCCTCCAGCCCCGGGACCCTCCAGCCCCGGGACCTTCCAGCCCCGGGATCCTCCAGCTCCGGGATCCTCCAGCTCCGGGATCCTCCAGCCCCGGGATCTTCCAGCTCAGCTCCCTGCAGGAGCCGAGGGTGGAGGTCTTGGCGGGTGTCAGATCAGGAAGGAGGGGTGGAGAAGGGGAAGGGGGGGGGGGGGGGGGGGGGGGGGGGGGGGGGGGGGGGGAATGTGGGGACAGCAGAAACACTGAAACAGTGATATGTCTCTCTCTTGGGTTAAAATTTTTGCTCTTCAGGGATGTCCTCCTCCTCCTCCTCCTCCATCCCTCAGGTGCGCTTGTTTTGGGGTGGTGAGGTTGAGACGCTGCCCTGCTTCCTGGAGAGGAGAGAATTAAGGGACTGGGGAGCAGTGAACCAGAGGCTGGATCCTGGTGTGGCAGGGACAGCAGTGTTCCTGCACCGAGGCAGAAAGGCTCTGGCAGCAGGGCATTCCCAGGGATTCCCAGTGCTGCTCCCGGGAGCTGCTTGGATCCCTTCTGCTGTGAACTCAAAGACACGCTGTTGAACAGCCTCGTTTCTTTTGGTGCAAGAATTGTGCCTCAGAAGTACCAGTTTACAGACAAATGGAGCTCGTGGCCATCACCTCCCAGGTCTGCAGTTTGGACATTTGACTCCAAGGGCATTTTAACCACATTTTAGCTTTGCTGTGCACAGGAAACTGGAACTGCCTCTGTGACAGTGGATGTGCCACAGGAGGGCTGTGAAGTTCCCCCTCTGCAGCCTCACAGGGGGTATTTTGTGGTGGTGGATCCAGGGTGATGGTGCCAATTATACATCTCTCTTCCCCCTCTCCCCCAGTCAATCAATCAATCAATCACCTTCTTGTCTTCTGGGCACCACTGTCTGCCTGGTGCCCAGCGTGTGTCACACCCCACAGTCCTGCTCTGTGCCAGTGACAGGTAAAAGTTCTGAAAGGGAATTAGGAACTGGGAATTGGGGCATCTGAAGAATTTGCAAGTCATGAGGTGACAATCCCCGCCCTGAGAAGTCGGATTTATCCACACCCTGGTGTCTGACAGGAACAGAAGGTGCCCCGGGGAAGGGAGCACAGGCTGTTACAGTCTGTAGAGACCTTAAGCCATGTTTTGCTGGTTGACTTTAGGTTGAACACAATAGGAACAGCCTGTTTGGTCTCTTTGGCTGAGATAACAAAGCTGCTGTGTGTGCTCAGTGTTGGCAATGGGGATGAAGCAGCCAGAGTGGTGCTGCAAGGAATACGGAAATCCTGAATCAGATCCAAATTCACTGGCAGTGTGACAGGTGAGGGTGCTGCTTTGGGTTGCCTAGATGGGCTCATCCATAGGCTGGGCTGGGTGAGCTGTCCATGGGATTGGTTCTCCTGGGAGGTGCTGAGATCCTGGCTGTGGAGTGCGGATCTGCTGGACTCAGCTGTTCATTCACCCCTGCCAGAACAGCCCCTTCTTCGGTGAGGAGTGTGTGCTCACACCTAGAATTGTTTGCCCTTTTATTTTTTTACAATTCTGTTTGGTTTCTGCTCCCTCAGGTGCTGCAACACAACTGTCCCAGAGCAGATCTGGCTGTTCAGAGGCCACCAAGACCTTCCCTTTCCCCAGATACAGGTCTTTTAAAAGGGCTTATTCCTTTTTATCCCTTTTTGGGCTCAAGTTGACTTGAAGTGAATTAAAGTGTTTATGACAGACATAATGCTGCAAATAGGCTTAATTAGCCTTATTTTTTTTTACCTCCTAAATACCCAAGAGCAGACCATTATTTACATGTTGCTTTTAATCCTTTTGGAGCTGAAATCTTCCCACGAGTCTCAGTGCTGGGCACTCAATGAAAAAGCTTCCAAAGGAGCTAAAATTGGCATCAGAGGTGAAGTGACCAAGGAACTCACTCTGCTCCACATTACTGATCCCAAACCCTCTGCCCCACAGACCTCTGGGCTTGTCCAGCATCAGAGAGAAAGGGAATATCCCACCACAGGGGGTTCCTTTGGGGATCCCATGGCATTTTATGGATCTTTCCCATTTAAACAGGGACTGGGACTTGCTGGAAGGAGGGAAAAGCATGGATGGATCCCATCCTTTGGGAAGCAAGTGGAGGAGACACCACTCTGCCCTCTTGCTTTTATCAAAGCTGCACTTGAGCAGTTCAACAGGAATTGCTGATTGAAAACTGGGCAAAAAGACATTTCAGAGGAAAATTAAGTTTCTTCATGCACCAAAGGGGGACTTTGGGGCCTGAAGCCTCTTGCCCTGCCCAGCTCAGAGTTGCTTGAGGAATGAGGAGAAGGTCTAAGGAATGGTTCATTGTCTGGTGCTCCTGGGGTGGGTTTGGGCTCTGTGCAATGTGGAGGTTTGGGATTGGGCTGGAGCAAATTTGGCTGTTCAGCCAGGTCTGGACAGGGTGTCTGATGAGCTTTGCTCTGCCAGGTTAACTCAGAGCCCATTTCACCCCCAGGCAGCACAGCCTTGCTCAGTCTGGGAACCAAACAGTGAACACTGATGGGAAACAAAGAATTTAAAATGCCCCCTTTGAGGGCTGGGGACAAGACTGGAGCATACTTTGAGTCTGAGGCAACACTGATGTCAGTCCTTTTGGTGTCCTTCAGCTCTAGGGGTTTTAGGAATGATGCTCTGGATAAAGGAGTGGCAGAGTTTCCTTGAGGCAGTTTTTCTTGTTTGCTTTTCCATTCAGTTGTCCAGGGATGTTTTATCACCCAAACTTGAGGTTAATCGGGCTGGTGATCTGAAATGTGATTTACTTCAACCAGCAGCAGTGGGAGTCTCTGTGTGATCAGGGAGCAAAACCTGGGTCTGTTTGTTGGTTTCCTTAGGCTTGAATTGTGTTTTCTTCCGAGCATCATCTTCAGCAAAGCTCTTCTGCCACCTCCTGGAGATCTGGGCTGTGAAGGCCTTGGGTCTCCCTGTGGTCCTGTGAGAGCTCTTTAATTGTGCTGCACAACCCCCCAGTGTGCAGCAAATCCAGGGCATCTGGCTACAAATGGCTGGAATGAAGATACAAGGAGATCTCACTGGAGTCTTTACATGGGAAACTTTGCAGCAGCAAAGGTGAAAGGTTATCCAGTATAAAAAAAAACCCTTTTGCAAGGGCAAAGGTACCTCAGTGACCATTGACCCTCCATCCATCCCTCCATCCCTCCATCCATCCATCCCTCCATCCATCCATCCATCCCTCCATCCATCCCTCCATCCATCCATCCATCCATCCACCATCCATCCATCCATCCATCCATCCCTCCATCCATCCATCCATCCACCATCCATCCACCCAT
>NW_020956102.1:209764-227920 GCF_003031625.1 Empidonax traillii
CACTTCCACAAGGGCCTGCAGGGACAGGACACAGGGAATGGCTTCCCACTGCCAGAGGACATGGAGAGATGGGATATTGGGAAGGAATTTTTGGTTGTGAGGGTGGGCAGGCCCTGGCACAGGGTACCCAGAGAAGCTGTGGCTGCCCCTGGATCCCTGGAAGTGTCCAAGGCCGGGTTGGACGGGGCTTGGAGCAACCTGGGCTGGTGGAAGGTGTCCCTGCCCATGGCAGGGGGTGGCACTGGATGGGCTTTGAGGTCCCTTCCAGCCCAATCCATCCTGGGATTCTATAAAAGGTTTTGCTGAGCTGTGTCCATTTCTGGTGTTTATGGACCCCACCACCCCCAGGTCAGACTGGGAGGCTAATTTGCCACAATACAAAATGTCACTTGAAAAAAAACCCAAAGGCTGTGCTTTAAGGGAAACAACCCTTTTGTCTACCTCAAGATGTACAACGTGTGTGACAAGAAGTATGGATGTTATTTATATTTCTTATATATTTTCTCTAGGCAGAAAACGGTGCTGTGGGTTTTAAGTTGCATTACAGTCCTGCTTGTACCTTGTCTTTAATTTTATACAATCCTTTTGATTACAATGTGCTGATTTGTGTTGTCCAGTGTTGCACAAGAGTCTGCTCTGTCAGTCAATAAATACCAGTTGTTTTGTAAGAATGTACACATGCCTTAAAGGAACACCCCTGGGAAATACCTTCGAATACCCCCCTCCCTCCATGGGCACAGGGATGTTATTCCTTTCGTTCTGCTTTTCCCACACCTACAGCAATAACTGGAAAATGCCCATTTCTGCCCCCACAACCAGGTGGGCCGAGCTGGGGTGTGTTTGCACTGGGGAAACGTGACACTGGTGACCAAACCTCACCCAGGACGTGCCAGTGGCGCCTTTCTCGTGGCAGCAGAACCGAGGGCATGGTGACACCTCATCTCTTCGTTGTGGTGCTCAACATGACCACAGGGCCAGAGGAAGGGCCTTGGCCAAGCTGAGTGTGGTCAGGGGCTGTGTCTGAGCTCAGCACATGCACAGCCAGTGTGTGCCACTGCCCAGAGCTGCCACTCTTGGGGTTTGTTTCTGCTGGGGATCCTGTCACTCCATCCCTCCTTCCCCTCCAGTTCAATCCTCTGCTCAGAATGGAGTTTCTGTTTCTGGGCTGTCAGGAGGGACCACTCTGGGGGTGTTCCAGCCCTGGAGGTGCACACAGGGCTGTCCAGCTCCTTGGGACAATACCCAGTGAAGGTGGGTCAGAAACACCACCCCGAGGAGTTGGTCCCTCCTGGTAAAAGCTCCCAGTGCCCTGGGGATGAGCAGAAATTCAGGACACTCAGGGGGCCTGTCCCAACCCTCTGCCCTAACCTACCCTTCTGGTTCTACTCTGTTTTTCCCTGATGTCTCCTAAGCTCTGCCCAGATTGTCACCCAGTGTCTGATTGTCACCCAGGCCAGGCAGAATCTGTTTCCCAGGAGAGCCCCAGCAAGCAGTGCCTCTGTGGATGGGCTGCTCCAGGCCGGTGGCACTGCCCTGGGGATTGCCTGAGGCAAAGGGGAGCAGATCCAGCACTGGCTGGGAATATCTGCCTGTCACAAAGCATGGGGGTCCCCAGGAATGTCCTGTCCCCCTCCCCTCCAAACACCACTCCTGAAAGGGGATAATTGGATAAACCCTGGAGGTTCAAGGAGAGCCCCACAGACCCCATGGATTGGCTTCTTCAGGTGCTGCTTTGATGGGCATCCAGTGGCCTGCTGGGGAGATGCTGGTCACAGCCTCTCCTGGGGCTTGTTTTGCACCGCAAGTTGTCCCCAGTGAGGCAGTGGGACCTAGTGGGTCCCCTGGGTGGATGAAGAGGTTTTTGGGCAGACTGTGCCAGGGCACATTAAGAGCTCATCCCACTGCCTTAGCAGTGGCTCCAGGCTCTTCTGGGTACATGGGGACAGAAGATGAGCCCTCAGAGGGGTCAGGTAGAGATGCTGAGGGGGGACAGGCTTTGTCTGGGTGCTGGGGCTGAACTTGTCCCACTGGGTCCCCTTCAGCCCAAACTTAGAGGCTGCTTTTGCCTCTCAGCTGTGCCAGGGCCGAGAGGGACTAAACAGGAACACCTGATCTTGCTGTGAGAGGGAACAGGCCTGGAAGGAAAGGTGTCCCCTCCTTCCTCAGCAGTGCCAGGCAGCTCAAAGCTGGGCACACACACAGGGCCAGCCAAGCCCTGGGCAGGAAGGTCGTTCCTCTGAGCTCGTCTGTCCCCGGGCTGATGGTGAGGTGAGGGATTTGTTTTCCCACAGGGAACAGCCTGGACACAGAAAGGCTTTTCGATCCCTTCCAGCCAAAGCCTTTCTATGGTTCCATGAAAAAACACAGGGCAGTTTGCAAGATCTAGGAAATGCTGGGAATGCCTTGCTGGATCAGTGTCTTCCAGGTCACTTTGCTTCCCTGAGCAGCATCACAGGTGACCAAGGTCCCCTTGCTCTGGGGGAGCAGCAGCTCTGTGGAAACAATTAATAAATGGCACAAATCAAAATCCTGTTTCATGGAAGGGGTAGCACCGGCACTGGGTGACTCTGGCAATTCCCAGGCAAGCAATTATCCCCTCTCCTCCCCAGCTGCACCTAAAGCATTGTGTCAGCCCAACACCCCCTCCAGAGACAGCAGCAGAGTGTGAGCTTTGTGTCCTTCCCGTGGCTCCTCCCCTGCCCATGACCTGGGTGCTGAAACCCCACCTGATGCTCGGGTTCCTCAGGGCCAGAGGTTGCTGTGACTCGTGGGGGTGATGGGACAACCCCACAGCCCACCCCCTCCCCCCGAGCCTTTGCTCAGCTCCTGCAGAACCTGCTCCCTTCTCTGGGTCCTGCAGGGGCAGAGCCAGGACCCAGGACATGTCCTTGGCTGTGTCTGTGCGTCCTTCAGGGCTCTGCTTCTCTAAACCTGACTTATCTGAGGGGTTCCAGCCTCACTTTGGGGGTCTCAGAGCTTAAGCTGCAGACAGGAGGGAGTGCAGGGGAAGAAGCAGGTCCCTCCCAGGCAGACCATCTGCTTTAAATGCTCAGGACAGATGGACTCCACTTGCTGCTTCCCAGATTATGCAGGTTTGAAATCCCGTCAGTGTGGCTGGGACAGCAGCCTCTGAAGCCTGGGGTGTGTGTTGGCCAAAGCTGCACTGCCCTGGAAGGCTTTGGGGAAATGTTTCTGCCAGGCCTCAGGTTTGGAAATGCAGAAGGTGCAAAACCTTCTCCAGGCTTTCCTGGACCCTGACTCTGACCTCCAGCACCCACCTTGTCCCAGGGCTTGGATTAGAAACCTGGCCTGTGTGAGGGATGGATGGGCTCTGCCAGATCCCAGCCAAGCAATCCTTTCCTCTCAGCACCCCGTGTGATGCAGCAACTGTCAATTTAATTTGAATGTCCACAGCTCAGACATTTTGCCATCCAGGCTGCAGAGAAACTACCCATCAAAATGTAAATTTCTGAAGCCTTTGTATCCCTTTTGTCCATGCATTGAGACCCAAGCTCTCTGTGCTTGCTGATGCTCCTCTTTTCCTGGCAAGGTGTGTGTTTTCCCCCTGAAATTACATTTCTCTGCTGGTTTTTAAGACGGTGGCACAAACATTTTCCAGAGGATTTTGGAGATTCTTCTGCTCTTTGCCTTGGTAGAATGTCAGGGCTGTAGAAAGATCTATCAGATACTGATGACATTGCCTATATATCTGTGGGTGAACCATTTTGGAGGCAGAAAAGGTTCCCAAGGCTACAAGGGGCAGGTCCCAAATGGCTCCTTAGAACTGCTCAGCTGCTGGCCCTATTTTTGGAGCCCTTGCAGAACCAGATATTCTCCCAGGGCTGCTTTTAGCTGAATGTTCACCACAGCTTTTGTCACCTTTGCTCTGTGTGCATCTCCCTGCCCCACCCCAGGCCCTGGGGATGGATGTTGGCTGTTGGATCCTCGGCCCAGCTTTAGCCATGCCCTGGGATTCAGCTCTTCCCTGTTCAATCAGACACTCTCTGAGTCCCCTGTTGGCCCTGGGGAGGGCTCTGCCATGGGTCTAATCCTGCCTGATCCCTCTGCAGAGATGCAAATCCATGGCCTGCAGATGCCTTGGTACCACCTTTTCCTTACCTGCTGCCTGGCCTGTTCTGGCTTTTCTCCAACGTCCTTTACTCCCTTTGGTTTCCCTCCAGTTTCTGTTCCCTCCCCCTCCCCTTCACCCCCAGATCAACCCAAATTCTTTATCTTTTCCCCTGTGCTGCTCTTGCCAAACCCCACCTGCCTCTTCCACTTCTCCAGCCCCTCTTGCTTTTAGCAGGGAAGTTATTCAGGGCATTGCACTGCCCCAGGGCAAACTCCACAGCAAAAATACCTGGGGAGCAAGAGGGCATGGCTGGGGTGAGCAGGGCAGGCAGGGCCACATCCAGCTCCCAGGCAGCTCAGGATCCTGGGAAGGGACTTGGTGTGGAAAAGGGAGAACTGCTGTGGGTGTCCCAGCTCCCTGGGTGGTTTTAAGCTCATTTTTACAGGGCTCTCCAGCTTTTGGGACTTGTGCTTGCCCTGAAAAGTTGTCAGCAAGGTATGTGAGTTGGTGTCAGTGCTCACACAGTGACTCCCACTCCCATCAGAAAGTCAGCTGGTGTGCTGAGAGCTGGGGGGT
This sequence comes from Empidonax traillii, assembly GCF_003031625.1. Taxonomy (NCBI): domain Eukaryota; kingdom Metazoa; phylum Chordata; class Aves; order Passeriformes; family Tyrannidae; genus Empidonax; species Empidonax traillii. The sequence continues at coordinate 214,413 of NW_020956102.1, forward strand.
GTAAACAGGCACTTGTCCCCTTTTGAGTATCTCATTTACAGTCCAAAATCAGGCTTGTTTTGGGTTTCCTCTCTTTCAATCCTGGGACAAGTTCTCCTGGTGTTTAATCCACTCCCAGAATTCTGCAGGTCTAGAGATGGAGAGAAGGAAAGAGAGGAAAAGAAAAAAGCAGCAAGAATGTGACCAGGGATCTGCAGCATCAGCCAGCCAAGGGGACAACCCAGCCCCAGGGAGAGCAGAAGAAGCCAGATCACGAGTGCAGATGAGGTGGGAAACCCTTTCCCATCCACCTTCCCAGCAGAATCCTGTCAATTTGCCTGGACAAGCAGCAGGGAAGGGAAACAGAAACAGGGAAAGAAAGATCAGCAGCTTGTGCTGATCCGGGTTGGGGCTGTGACTTGAGAGGGGGGGAGAATGATCTCCACCCTGCTATCCAAAAACACCCTGAGGTCACCTGAAACCAGCACATTTCATGTAAAAAAAATAAAAAAAAAACCCCAAAACTCCTAAAAGCCGTGTCCCTCCCCCTGTGCTGAGCTCTCCCTGCGTGCCCAGGGGCTGTGGCAGCCACAGCCCGTGCAGGTGCTGGGGGGACCCCGGACTCTGCTCCCCCCCTGCTGCAGGGGGAGGGGGCACGGCAGGAGCCGGGGCTGGCTCAGGTTTCCTCCCGGGCTGTGGGAAGAGCCGGCTCAGGTTTGAACAGGAGCTCCAGGCTGGGGCTCATCGCCCACGGTCAGGGATTTGTGCACACACAGACAGTGGCACTGTCTGTCTGGGGGGGCTGTCTGTGCACAGCTGTCCCCCCAGCACCCAGGGAAAGGTCCTGGGGGGCAGAGCAGGATGGGCACGCTCTCCTCTGCTCCCACCACTCCAGCATCATTTGTGGTCCCAGCCCCAGAGCTCCGGGAGGGCTCGGATGATCCTCTGGGGCACGGGGGGTGACTCTGTGCAGGGCCAGGAGCTGGACTGGGTGATCCTCGTGGGTCCCTTCCAGCTCAGCGCGTCCTGTGACTCTGTGACATGGACAGGAGACCACTGATGGATCAAGGGAGGGGTGGGAAAACATCCAACTGCAAAAGGACATCCGTGGAGCTCCGTGTGTGCTCACCCTCCCCACGGGTGTGAACAGAGACTGCCACTGAAATCCTGTGATGGCTTAAAATCAGCAAATGTGGAGTAGAGACTGGGAAAATATTTTAAAAATCTGAGCTGTTACTCAAACCTGTTTTTAAGTGGGCCCTGCCATGGTGTTTCCCATGGGAAGATCCCGTGGGGCTTGGCTGGGAAGGGTTGTGTGTTGAGGAACGTCTTGGCAAGAAGGACAACCCTGCCACGTGTGAGAGGGTTCTCTGAATTCCCTGTAAATTATCCACTCCCAAGGACTGTAGGGCTGTGTTCTGAAGCTGTTCTCCTCCCAGAGGAGGCTTCTCAGGATTGGTTTCAATCCCTGAGGTCGTGGTGTGACCATGGCACACCAGGACATTTCACCAGGAAACAAAGTGCAGGGACTGAACGGAAATTCAGCCTGGAAATGCGAGATCAGACAGGAATGGGAATGTTGATACAACACCCATGAGCTCCACAGAAGTTCCAGAACCTCTGATTCACACAAACCTGACCTAACCCCCCCCAAATAGTTTATTTATTAATTTATTTTTACCTCCTCTCCTTAATTAATCCCGAGGGAAATCATGGTGGGTCCTTTCCAACTCAGCACATCCCGTGGCTCTGTGATCACCTTCCCAGCTCTGTTCTTGGTGTGTCTGTGACCCTGGGCAGCTCCTCAGCTGCTCTGCTTTGGGCAGCACAAAGGTGCCCGGGCTGATACCACTCCAGATGTTCCTGGAACACAAATATTCATTGTCATTAATATTAACATTAATGGGGAGGGGGAGTTTGACCCAAAAGCACCCTGGGGCTTGGGAGGAGCAATGAACACTGCAGGAGCACTGGATCCTGGGCTGGCTGCAACTGCCATGCAGGTTTTTCCATCATTTCAGTGAGAATTCATGTGAACCTCCAAAAAGCTCAACTTTCCAGAGTAACTGAAGAGATTCTGACAGGGAAGGAAAAGCACCCTCAGAGCATCACCCCGAGCTGTCCCTGTGCTCTGAGCCAACCCCTCAGCATGATTTTCCAACCCCATCTCCCTTGGGAGTGGGACTCTGGCTGCAGGGTCCAACCTCCTGCTGATGCTGCAAGGCAACCCCTGAGAAGGCAGAACGTGCCCCACAGTCACTGCCAGCCTTGTGCTCACTCAGGTCACCGCTCTGGCTGCACTGCTTGTGACAGGGGATGAATCTGGTCAATTAAAGAGCAACCAAACGCAAGAAAAAGAAAGGTACAGACTCCAAAGCACCAGATCAAAGAGGCTTGCTGTGACTGGAGGCTGTAAATGAAAACTGACTCACTCCTCATCGACTGAAAACACTGTCTGCTGATAAATGGAAATACAGGGATTCTACAGCTCTCTGAGGGGCCTGAGTTGCAGATCAGTGATGGGATGATGCAATTGCCCTCAGCTGCAACAGCCAGCTCCTCCCTACCCCTGGGGGTTCCACTGGAGCTGTGACATCTTTTTGTAGGGACTGGCTCTAACAAATCACGGTTGGGAAGTTAAAAGGAGTTGCTTGGGAAGCTTGGGCTCATCAGCAGGGATGTTTAACAAGACTTGGGTTACTGGAGAAGTTCTGGGGAGGAGGGGAAAGGTCCTGTTGAATAGTGGACTGGTTTTGCTGGATGTCCAGAAAATGATGGAAAAGCTGACATGAGATGGAATATAAATCTGTCTTCAGCTCCAAACTGCTGCCTCACATCATCCATTACCAGCAGAATAAACAGGCAGCTGTCCAGGGACTCCCTCCTTCCATGTCTGCCATTTACCTCCCTCTTTGATCAGTGCAGTAGCACGTGCTCCTCTTCTCTAGGTAGGAAGGACACTTTCTGTCATTCAGCTGATGCAGTGACACAACGTGTCCTGTTTCAAAAATTAAAAAAAAAAAAATTGTGTTGCCCATTGTGAATCAACATAACTGGGGCTGATAAAGGCATCCCAAGGGAAATATTCTCTGATAGGGATGTTCACAGAAGGGTTTGCTGCTGCTGGTGATGGCACCAGTGGAAATAATTGTTAGCAAAAAGTGGCAGAAGAATCTTTTAAAATTAAAAGCAGAAGCCACGCTTAAATAATACCTTGGGTTACATTATAGACAAGATTATTTAAATAGCATGATTGGACTCATCCACTTCATGAAAACACTGTGCAGACCCTGGAGCATGAACCTCTTCCTGAATGGAACTCCCTTATTTCTCCATCAGCTTAAAAAGTGTTTGGAGTGGGTTTTATCCCAGTGCAGGACTGTGTAAATGGGTTTTATCCCAGTGCAGGGCTGTGTAAATGGGTTTTATCCCAGTGCAGGGCTGTGTAAATGGGTTTTATCCCAGTGCACGGGTCTGCAGGGTGTAGAGGGGGCTCCACTGCAGTGTTGCAATGTTTACCCCCTCTCTAACTGTGGTTCCAGGTCAGCACAGCCCAGCTCTTCCTTCCAGAGGGATCAGGACCCAGGGATGGCTCATCCTGCTGCTGGACACACAGACCCCAAAGCTGCACCCAGAAGAACCCCGAGCACTGTCAGGGAAAGGGCCCTGAGCTGGTAAAAATCTTCCTGTGAAAAAAGTGCCTGCCCCCCTTCCCCCCACCCCAGGGATCTGATCAAAGCAGGAGCATCCAGAGCAGGCTCTGAAGCAAAGCAGATGCTGGGAATGGGGGCATTTCAGCCCTGTGTGGTCTCATATCTCTGTTCTTACCATTGCCCTTGGGGACTGATGAGGTGTCCTCCAGGTGAGGCTCTGCAGCCCATCCTGGGTGCCCAGAACTACCTGAGAGCCCCCTCCCACCACGAGGCCATTTCTCAGATCTCTGAGCAATCTGCTCTGCTCAGCCTCTTCCTCCCCAATTAATAATGTTGCTGTCAGTTTGGATTACAGCCCTCTGCCTTCTTTGTCTCAGCTTAAAATACTTGTGGTTTCATATTCTGTCAGGAGAGATATGCGAGGGAAGAGCTCTGCTCAAAGTGCAGATGATGATGGAAAAGGAATGTGTTGCTACAGATTCCTGCAGGAGCCTTTATTGGATTCCTCAGGACATACTGAAAGGCAAAACTCCAGGGAGGGAGGGAACAGTATGGGGGGGACAGGGAGCTGGTGGGAGCTGCACAGTGGGGCAGTGGGGGAGAGATAAGACAAGCCTGTGGCTTGAGCAGAGATAACAGGGAAGGAGTTTCTCCAGTTATCTGGGCAATTTCTGTCATTCCAGGCAGGGAGAAGAACCCCCACCCAACACCTAAATCCCAACTGAATGCCCTGCTGAGGTTGCTTTTGTGGAAATAGGAGCCCCTTGTTCCTCACCGCCTTGGTGGGACAGGAAGACATTTCTTGTGATGGGTCAGCTGGGTCACAGAAATCCTGACAACCTTCTGCTGGAGGAACACATCTGCTTCTGCCCTGACCTCCCAACATCAGCTGCTCCTGCAGCCCAGCAAGCTCAGTTCTGACAAGCAGAAGCCCCCCAAACTTGTCCCAGCTTGGAGCAGAGCCAGAGCTTTGTGACTCATCTCTAAAGAATCACCCACAGCACAGATATCCCACGGCACCTCTGCCTCCTGGCTGTCCTGAGGGACACAGCCTGGATGTGGCATTTGATTTTTTTAAAACCTGGGTTTCCCCTTTGCTGAATCTTTAAAATGTCATTTCTCAGCCTCTCAGACACTTTTTCATGTGAAGTGTTGTCCTGCCCTGTATCTGCTCCTGCTTGGGATCTCTGCTCCCTGTAAATGAGGGATGTTGGTCGGGACTCCATTTCGGTTTTTGGAACAACAACAGTTGCTCCACTTACCAATCTCAGATTTTGATGCTGGATTAGACTGGACACCCTTGTCTTACAGAGCAAACCCACCCCGATTTAAGCTGATAGCTCTGCATTAATGCTGTTGCACTCTCTATGCAATGGAGATTAATTTTCAACTGGAAAACATTTGGCAAGTTGGTGATTCTTCGAGGAAGATTCCAAAAATTGAAATTAAAAAAAATATGAACTAAAATTGACACCTGCCAGGAATAAAAGATGAAACGCGGATATGAGGCTGATAAAGACAGGGATGGGGCAGAGAAGTTCCCATCCCTGCAGTGCTGGGATGGATTGAGGATGTTCCTGCTAAAGTAGGATGTATGTTTGATCTCGGTATTTAACCAAAGGATTTTGATGGAACATGTCATTGAAGAAGTGACTGGGCTAAAACACTGGTTTGTCTGGGGAAAAATGTAACAGGCCAGTCAGAGTGTCTGTTAAAGCAACTGTTTGCCTGAAAACCCCAAATCCTGAACCAAATTGAAATTCATTTTTATCTTGTCTTTTATCAAGTTCTTTATTCTAAGATCTCAATGATTAAATAATTCAAACTCTCATCATACCAGAACCAGGGATGTTGCACAGAGGAACCCAGTGAAGCTCCAAATAAGATGTTTGCTGATCATAGTGCTAATAACTATTTTTCATCCAGTAGGGCTGACCCTCTGTTGCTGTTGGATGACAAGTAAGGGCAGAGCCATCACCAACCACCCTTCCTGATTTAATCATTAAGGTCCTAGAATAAAGGACTCGTTTTCTGAACCTGGAGGTGATGGGGACCAAGGGGGCTCCCCCCGTGTTAAAAGGCAAGATAAATACTCATTTCAAATTGGTTCAGAATTCAGGGGTTTTATAAAGGAAAACAGTTGCTTCATCAAAGCAACTGGAGGAGGAACAGAGGAGCAGATGACACATTCATCTGTGACCAAGAGCCAGTGTGGAGAACAGAAACATTCTCAGTACTGCTTAGCCAGTTGCTTTCTCTTATGGAAATTTTTCCCCTTTAACTTATTTAAGAAGTCATCTTAAAAGATAAGTTATTTATAATTATAAATAATAATTATTTATCATTCTAAAATTGTAACTTTAAATTAGTCAAATTAAAACAGAAGGGGCAGCCTTTGCCCTGTTGGTGTCCAGCCCATGGGACGTGACAAAGATGAAGCTACCCAGTTAACTTTAGGCTCCTTCATCTCTTCATTTTCTTTCTTCTTCCTTCTTTCACCACTGGGTTCTCAACCCCTTCTCTTGTTGTCCCAAATGATCGTTTGGTCAGAGAGAAGTTCCCTTATTTCATGTGTTGGCCACAGAATCTGTTCCTTTGGCTGTTCTCTGTTGTCTTTTCTGGCCTGAGTTCCCTCCCTGTTGTTGCCAACTCCACCTTTTGTCACACAGAACGATGACCTTGGACCTTGCACTGCTCCAGCTTTGGGGACATTCCTCTTCAGCGGGGGCTGGTGCCTCTCCTGATGATTTTCCCTCCCTGTATTTTCCACTGTCTGGCACCAAAACTGAGCGCAGGTGTAGGGTAATGCAGCTGTCTCCAGATTCACCCCTGGAACTTCTAGGGTGTTGTGGGCAGATGGCAGGAGTTGTAGACAGGACAGTTGTCCTGAGGTGTCCCAGGCAAGCTCTGAGGGGGCTGTTGATCCCTCCCCCATTCCCTGTTCCACTGGACTCCTAAAACAGCCCCACGCACGGTCAGGGCAGTGGGAACAGGTAGGACGGGTCTGCTGTGCCTGTGGCTTTTCCATGGGCCTGCATCCAGCAGAGTGAGAGGCACCTGAGGCCCCTCCATCGTGAGCTGCCTCTAATGACTCCTCCTGCCCGGGGGACACGCCGGGGATCGACGGAGGGTCAGCCCTTCCAGTGCCCGGCACACACGGGGGTCAGGCGGCTAATCATCACTGCTATCTCGTGCTGTGCTGTCCAGCCTGGGGCACCTGGAGGTGCATTAAAGATTAAACAAGAGCTGGGGGGTCTGGGGAGTGCGTTGGAGCCGGTCCAGGGTGGGTGGGCAGCGCTTGGCCCAAAGCACGGGGGTTTTTCTGCCGCGGCGGCCCCGACTTTAGATCTTTCAGCCGAACAAACCGGCGGCATCTCTGTTGAGACAAAAAGTGCCTCCAGCTAAAATTCCACTATCTGACCTCAGAAGGGGCTCCAGCTGCTTCTGCCACCAGCAGAGCAGCCTGAAGAAGAGCTTTGCAGAGGTTGGCCATGCTGGAAGAGAAGGTTGCTTCTTCGGAGGGCCTGGCAGGACAGAGCCTTCCTCCTCCTCCTCACTCCCCTTCTGGCAGCAGTGCAGGCTCAGTGAGGTCAGAACACTCTGCCTTTTGTCCTTTTGTGGTGTTTGTCACCTGCCAGCGCCAGGCCATGGGCATTCACTGCAGGACCCTGACACTCCTCCCAGGGTGGGAGCACTCAAAGGTCTCCTCGCTTGCCACGCTCATTCCTGACTCCTCCAACCTCCCAAATCAGGGCATGGCAGCTCCTGTTCCCACTGGAATACAAACATTTCCATGGGATTAGGAAAACACCTTCCATGTGAGGTGTTTTTGGTGGAATTGTTGAGGTGTCTGTGCAGGGCCAGGGGTTGGAATTCACAATCCTTGTAGGTCCCAACTCAGCACGTTCTGTGGGTCTGTAGGACATGTGAGGGCTCTTTGCCAGACCTTCCCCAGCTAATTCAACATCCTCACCTGAGCTCTGGGCTCCCTTTATGGACAGTGGGAGAACCAGGCCCACAGAGGAGGAACAGTCCCTAAGAAGGGCCAGGTGAGTTGCCCTGAGCCTTTTTCCTTCTCTGAGTGTGAGCAGAACCTGATGCTGATCCTTGACATCTCCCTTTCCATCTCCAGAAGGAGATGAATCCCATCCATGTGGTGCCAGGCCCTGGACACTCCCCTGCACTCTCCTCATGGTAATTCAGGGTGATGTTTTCAATGGCAAGAATGACATCAGCTGGAGCAATTGTTACCTCTGCTGGTCATCTGGGATTGCTTTGGCTCAGGAGGCCTCATCCTCTTCATCCAGGCTGGCTGCAAAGCTCCCCCTCCACAGGCTCCCACCCAGGTTTGCCAGAAAAGCCTCTCAGAACATGGGCTGCAAGTTGCTATTTTTATCAAGTGAGCCTTCTGGATTCTGCGTGATACAAGGGAAGTGTTATTCATTTACTGGAATTATCCTTTTATCAAGTCAGTTTCCTATTGCATTTCACCCTTCACTGCACTGGCAGTTCATGCTTTTAACAAGGCTGTTTCTATTCTTGAAAGTATATTTAAGAGGTTTTGGAATTTCACCCTGAGATACCGAGCGTTTCCTTCCCTTTTCTTCTAAAGAATGTGTTCCAAGCATCCTTAAATCCTGGAGAACTCGGGGCAACAATGAACAAACGTATCGAGAAATTAAAAGATAACAACCAGAGAGCCTCGTGAAAACTTCCCCTAAATTATCTTTGAAAACCATCTGTTATTGTATGTTAATTTCAAGCACTTTTTTACTTGTCAGATTTTCTTTTCTGCTTCCTGTTGGAGCCTTTGTTTCTCCAGTCCTGATGGTTGTGATGGAAATCTGCTCCTTTTGGGAGGGTTTTTGAGGGGTTCAGGCGGCGGTGACCGAACTGCAGCTCAAGGTGTTCAGCCAGGCACAACCTTGGACCTGGAATTTGGGAGGAGGGAGTTAGCCACAAAGCAGGACCTCGTGGGGTGATGGGTCAGGTGGCAGGCAAGGCAGTGAGGCTGAATTCTGCCTCTGGGAACCGTGGGGACAACACTGAAACCACGAGCCAGGTGGCGACAGGGACTGGGAAGGGGGTTGAAAGCCAAGAGTCAAAGCACAAACTGTCTCGTTGTGAATGAGCAGCAGAAGTGCCCCTGCTGTGGGTGTCTGTTAATCAGAGGGAGAGGTTCATTTGCAGGAAGGGCAGGGATGAGCCCTCAGAAGCTCCACTGGGTCCCCAAGAGGGCTCAGAGAGAAGAGGTGGAAGGAGGAACGTGTGGAGCGATTCCTCCCTCACATCTGCACCCTCTCACAGGGGGAACATCTGACTCCTACACCCTGCTCAGTCACAGATTTGCATTTGTATCATTCTTTTTTTTTTTTCGTGATCAATCAAAACAATTCCCTCCAGGGCTTGGTCCAGTCACAGGTCTGGGTGGGGGAGTCACCAGTGTGGGCAACAGCTTGTCATGGGAGGCTTTAAAAATCCCATGGAGGATCTTCACGGAGGAAATCAGAGGTAAGAGGGTCTTTTTTTTAACCTGAGATTTTGTGATGGATCAAACACGGTGGAGAGCAGCGTGTTGGAGATCCTGAGAGTGAACTTCAGCTCTGGCAGCCAAACCACGCTGGTAAAGACATGCTGTGAATCTTTACCTGTGTATTTTTGTAGCTCTCTGAGCTCCCCCAGCCTCCTCACACGCTGCACCACATGGGCAGGAGCAAAAAAAAAAAGAGATTCCTTAGAAAATCTGAGCTCAGAGGTGAAAACTGCACTTGAAATAAAACCTGGTTTGCCACACAGAGGAATGGAGTTATGGGAAAATTCAGGCAGAACTGAGCTAAGAATCCAACCTGTGACATTCTTCTAAACCAAAGTGACCCAATGCAATAATTGTCTCTGAGTGGGATGATGAGACACAGACAAATTTTGTCCCAAGGACTCGAAATATCCTGTCCATGTGCCTGTCAGAGGAAGTTTAATGAGTAAGCAAAGCAGACAGAAGAATTTACAGTTATTTTGGATTAAAAGCCCAGCTATAGATCTCAGGGATGAATGTGGGAGCAGGGCAAGCAGGCAGGACACTTCCACAGGTTGATCTTCCAGTCTCCAGAACTTGCAGTTCAAGGACTCAGGGAGGAAAATATTTCTGGAGTAACTGAAAACTCTTCAGTGAAGAGTAAAAACAGACCACAGAGATCAGACATGGGCAGTGGGGGGGGAAACTCCTGTGAAAGTTGATGTTGAGGGCCGAATTAATCATTGGGGTGGTTGGGGAGGGCAAAGGGGAGATGGTTTTTCGGAAGTTGAGCAGCTGTGGGGCAGCCCTGGCTCACTGGGGTTGTGTCACCAGCCAGGGGGGGTTGTGACACAGGGAGTGACTGGCTTGGTTCTCGAGGTGGCACTGCCAGAGCAGCTTCTCCTCCTGAGCCTGCCCAGGCTGTGGAGGTGCCTTGTGAAGGTGCCCACTGTCCTGGTGTGGGAGTTAATTATCTTCTTAGTGCTGGCTTTTGGACATGGTCTGAGAGCCCTGTTGGTTGCTCCCTGATGTTTTACTGTCCCTGAGCAGTCCTTCCCCTAAACCAAGCACTTCCAGCTTCTCATTCTGCCAGCAGGAAGGTGCTCCAGGAGCTGGGAGGGAGCAGAGCCGGGACAGGGGATCTGAACTGGCCAAATGACCCTGGAGGGTCATTCCCAGTATCTAAACTGGGGTGTTGGCCAAGAGCTGCCCCTTGGTGCTGGGGGACAGGCTGGGCATCAGTCAGGGACTGATTGTGTTGTTCATCACTGGATTTTCTTGGAGTTTTAGTCCTCTCTCTCCTTCCCATCACTATTACCATCATTATTATTGATGCATTTTGTTCCAGTTCTTGTTCTTTTCTCAACCCCCAAGTTTTCCTTTCCCTCAGCTCTCCTCCCCACGGGGTGTGTGGGGTGAGTGAGTGGCTGGGTGGTGTTTAAGCCCTGACACAGGTCCCTCCTGCTCCAGAAGTGCCCTGGTGCTTCCCTGACTGGCCTGCCTGATCTCCTGGCACCTTCCTCAGGGATTGCTCCTGGCCACAGCCAGGGGCACAACACTGAGCTTGGGCTTGACTTGGATTTGACAACCCTGTGTTGTCCTGTCCCCCCCAGGAGGGCTCTGGACATCCTGTGCACCTCTCAGCTGGATTTGGGTGTAACGCTCACACTTCATGTCATTCTGGGCAGAATTGCAGCCAAGACATTGAGTGGGAGTAGTTTTTAAAAAGGTCTAATTTGTGATGTAGATCAGCAAATAAAAACAGTGACCAGGTGAAATATATTCCCACTAAATGAGAGTTAACAGTGCCTAAAAGAGAGTTCCCAGCTTAGTTGGGACTGAAAGGGAGAGGGAAGAGTCCTTCTGCTGAATTGTATAAAAACAGAAGAGTTCAAGAGAAAGTAGGTTCTTGGAGAGCAAGACAAATTGAAGCTCCCACATCTGCATTTCAAAGCCTTCCTTGTCCCAAGGCAAGACAAACAAAATGGTATTTGCATATTCCCTGACTCTGGAGCAGTGTCCAAAGGCATCAGCCAAATGGAAGAAACCGAGAGGAGGGAGGGGAAATTACCATACAGTGATATGATTTTCAGTCCTCCAACTGAAAAATGAGATAGAAGGAGTAGGAGGGGCAGCTCCCCAGAGGGTCCTTTGATGCTTGTTTTTCAGAGAAAGGAGAGAGTACATGGGAGGCCGTGATTTACAAGTGCAGTTCAGTGATAGCTGAATCTGACTGGAGGGCTCTCAGGGATCCAGCCCCACGATGAGCTGGAACAAACTCCTCGTGCCAGCCCAGGTTCGCTCAGACAGGGCTGATTGGTGCCCTCTGTGCCAGCCTGTTTCATGTCAGATATGCCATCAGCAGGCAAACAGGGGCACTGTTGGGCTGGGCCTCCCTTGGCTTGTCTGGGGGCCTTTCCATCAGCCCCTCTGTGCTGTCACAGAACCTTCCAAGTTGCTGCCTTCACCCATCACCACCCCCTCCAGAGGTGGCTCAGGGCCTTCTGTGCTTCACTTGGCATATTCAGCATCTCTGTCCCTGCCCTTGGCCCTGCCTGGCTCGGTGCTCCCCCCTCAGCCTCCACTGGCACGGCCAGCACGGGGCTCGTGTCCTCCCCAGGCCACTCTCACAGCCACAGTGGGATCCACTGCAGGCAATTCATCCCTCTTCTACCTCCTGCAGACAGAATCCTGCTCCCAGCAGCCCTGACGACACCTCAGAGCTGGAGAAGTGTAGTGTTTGTTTGTCAAAGCCCTGGAAAAGGCCTCTAGGAAGGACAAGGAGAGTGGTGGCTCCTCATCCCTGAAGAGGAATTGTCTGTGCCACAAGGATCTTGGCTGGAATTTGTGACAGGGCAGAGAGAGGGAACCTGGAGAACAGGACACATCCATGGGAGAGCAGCTGCCAAAGAAACAGAACCTGATCAACATGAACCCCATCAACTGAACCACCACAACAGTGCTGGTGGAAAGAGACCCTTGGAAGTCTCCAGCCCAGCCTTCCCTGGAGCAGGATGAGCCCAGGGCTAGGTCAGGCCTTTGTAAAACTGAACCCTGCAAGAGCTGGGGGATAAAGACTCTCCTGGCATTTGGCCCAGCATTGCATCAGTCTCCTGAAAGGTGGTTCCTAATGCCCAGCCTGAGCCTCCCAAGCCCCAGTTTGTGTTTGTTGACCCTTCCTGTGCTGTCTGGCACCAGTGGGAAGAGTTTGGATCTGTCATCCTTGTCCAATGGCCCTTCGAAAATTTATCAGCTGCTCTTAATCCCTTGCTCTGTCTCACCCAAAAAGGAGGTGTTGCCTTCCCTCCACCTCTGCTGAGCCAGCCCTGTCCCTCTGCCTCTCCTGGACATCATGTGCCCCAAACCTTGACCATCCTGGTTGCCTTGACTGGTCCCTCTCCAGTTTCTCCCCCCTGAGCTGAGCTGGGAGCTCCCAGCTGAGCATGGAGTTCCAGGGGCAGCTTTCCCAGCACTGAGCACTGACAGCAGTGTCCTTCTGCTTCCAGCTGTGTCCCTGCTCACAGACCCAGCAGGCAGCTTGTCTTGTCTGCCCTGAGTGACTGCCAGCTCATATCCACCCTGGCATCCAGCAGCACCACCAGCCCTTGGCACCAGGATTGCAGTCTGCCCCCAGTTCAGCTGAGCTCTCCGCTTTTCCAGCCCAGATTTTCCTGGCCTGCCACTGGCACTGCTGGGAATGATGGTGCAAAATCCTCTGGAGGTGTTCCTGGCCAGCTGTGTTCTCCTGTTTGCTCCCTCTGCATGCTTGGAGGCTGAGCTGCTGTGCCTGTCCCTCCTTGGGGCAGGGCTGTGTCACATCCCACTGCCTCCCCCCCAGTGACAGACTGAGAGCTCTGCTGGGAGATTTGCTATTCAGCCTTTTCCCAGAAAAGCTCCTCTTTCCTGTTCCAGAAGGTGCACAGGGACACACACAGGGATGTCTGCACTCAGTTACAGCCCACAGGCACTCGTGGGTGTCCTGTCACAGGAGGGGTGGATTGGAAGGGACATTAAAGTCCATCCCATTCCACCCCTGCCGTGGGCAGGGACACCTTCCACCAGCCCAGGGTGCTCCAAGCCCTGTCCAGCCTGGCCTTGGACACTTCCAGGGATCCAGGGGCAGCCACAGCTTCTCTGGGCAACCTGTGCCAGGGCCTGCCCACCCTCACAGCCAAGAATTCCTTCCCAATATCCCATCTAACCCTCTGGCAGTGGGAAGCCATTCCCTGTGTCCTGTCCCTCCATCCCTTGTCCCCAGTCCCTCTCCATCTCTCCTGGAGCCCCTTTAGGCCCTGCAAGGGGCTCTCAGGTCTCCCTGGAGCCTTCTCTCCTCCAGGTGAGCCCCCCCAGCTGTCCCAGCCTGT
>NW_020956102.1:228430-229463 GCF_003031625.1 Empidonax traillii
CCAATATCCCATCTAACCCTCTGGCAGTGGGAAGCCATTCCCTGTGTCCTGTCCCTCCATCCCTTGTCCCCAGTCCCTCTCCATCTCTCCTGGAGCCCCTTTAGGCCCTGCAAGGGGCTCTCAGGTCTCCCTGGAGCCTTCTCTCCTCCAGGTGAGCCCCCCCAGCTGTCCCAGCCTGTCCCCAGAGCTGAGGGGCTCCAGCCCTGCAGCAGCTCCGGGGCCTCCTCTGGACTGGCTGCAGCAGGTCCATGTTCTCACCCTCGGGATGCCCATGGACACACAGGCCCTGGCACACCTGCACATCAGCCCCTGGGGCTGCCTGGGCAGCAGAGCTGTCAGTGCCAGGGCCCTGGGGGTGGGGACATCTCTGTCCCACCAGGGCTCCATCCCCGGGCTCAGCCGGCAATCCCAGCTCACAGGGCCAGGCCAGGCTCTGACCTTCCCACCCCTGACCGAGGCTGACTCATTGCAGGGACATCCAAACAGGACCTACAACCACCACAGAGCAGAGGAGGCCACGAGGAGGCACCTGTTGACTGCTTGGAGGAAATGTTAATTTTCCAAGCTCTGAAGACACTGGTGGCCACTTTCATTCCCTTGCTGGTGACCTGTGGTGGCTGTGGCTGCACCCTTGAGGATATGGATGTGCTGTCCCAGAGCCATGCACAGACTGTGTTGAGAACATCTGGAGGAAGGGAGGGTGAACACAAGCACTGCTGGAAAAGGTGAAGCATTTCAGGGCTGTTGGAATCAGACTCAGCTTGGCCTCTGCCCATGACCTGTTATGGGATATTTCCCTGTCTCCTAAAGTGTCTCATGTGCCTCTTACAGAGCTGGGTGGGACTCACGAAGCAAACCCAGGCAACACAAAGCTCTGGGTGTTCACTCCTGCACTGACCCTTCAGGGTCTCCTTTCTCCTCTCCAGTCAACTCCTGTGCATTGTCAGCTTTGGTTCCATGACAGTAAATACTCCAGTTCCCGTGTGAACTGAGATTATTTCTGTGACAGGGATTTTAAAAGTCACAAGGATTT
>NW_020956102.1:229785-232539 GCF_003031625.1 Empidonax traillii
AACCCAGGCAACACAAAGCTCTGGGTGTTCACTCCTGCACTGACCCTTCAGGGTCTCCTTTCTCCTCTCCAGTCAACTCCTGTGCATTGTCAGCTTTGGTTCCATGACAGTAAATACTCCAGTTCCCGTGTGAACTGAGATTATTTCTGTGACAGGGATTTTAAAAGTCACAAGGATTTGGTTGGCAGAACCTGCAGGGCTGATCCAGGGGCCTGAAAGGGAAAATATCACCTGACAATAAGAAATGCAGCAAAATCACATGTTTATTGTTTCTGTCCACTCCATGTAAGGTGTCAGGTCATAGGCAGGATTCATGAGGGTGTCTCTGTAAATCTGTCATGATGATTTTCCTTACTTGTGTTCCTTGGTCTAAACAATAACCACTCCCTGAGACATCTACTGAGCTGAAATGTTCCTCAGTGGGGTTTTTTTTTTGCAGTTTGGTGGCACCTCAGAAGACTTGCAGGGTCTCCAAGCTTCCCAAGACAAAGGCAACAGGATGGTGAAAAACTGGCAACAGGATGGTGAAAAACTGGCAATAAGATGGTGAAAAACTGGCAATAAGATGGTGAAAAACTGGCAATAAGATGGTGAAAAACTGGCAGTAGGATCATGAAAAATTGGCAATAGGATCATGAAGCCACACAAAGGTCTGTAACCACAGTGAGAGGGCAAAGCCAGCATCTACTTCAAGGCTCCCTTGAGGAACTGGCCCCAGGAGCCTTTGCTCAGCCATTCCCTCTTCATTTTATTCCTGTTTCCTCCCTGGCACCTCATCGTGGAATTGGTTCCCACTCATCCCTAAGGACACAACTCTCTTTCTGTGAAATATTTCCCCCTGAAATTCCTGGTGGAAAATACTGGACATAAAGCCATGGATTTGCTGTCCTATCAGCCCTCAGAGCAGAGCAGCCAAGGCACTACAAGCACTACACTGCCCTCTGGACAGTGCCTGGAAGTGGGAATGAGGACACTCCCTTCCATCAGCAGCTTTGCCCCAGGCTACCAGAACCATTTCTGTTGAGCTGAAAGTGTTTAAACCTTTAAAGAACGAAAAATTTAAATGCCTAACAGGAAGGAGTAGTGAAGTGGGCCCCAAAATACTTCTACTGTGAGTAATGTCTTACCTGGGGGCTCCAGGAGTTTCCAGCTTGGCAAAAAATGCCGGTGGGAATTTCTGCAGAGAACACTGCGGGTATTTTCAGGGAAAGCTGAACACCCTAAAGTGTGGGATTCCCAGAGGAACTGGAGCCCAGGGGGGTATGGTGAGAACAGGGAAAGCAACAAGTCTCCTTCTGTGCCTTCCCCAGAGTGACCGAGTCAGATCCTGGCCCTCCACACCCACAGCTCCCTCATCTTGGAGCAGATGAAGCTGCTGACAACGAGCAGGGCTCAAACAGATTTGGCTCCTTTGAAAAATCAGGGTGGGGGAAAACATCTTTGGAGGCATCTGCAGGTATTCCTGCCTCTTCTGCCACCCAGCCTGGTACTCTGGAGTGCTCTGGGATGAGCTCAGTGGGTCAGAGCGTGGTGCTCATTACACCAGGGTGGGGGGTTTGGTCGCCACAGGGGCCCTTCACCCACCCTCGTGGGTCCAACTCCGAATATTCCGTGACTCTGCTGTGGTTCTGTGATGGTTGTACAGGATGAGGGTCCCTCCACCCCCCGGGAAGGGGGGGTTCAGCAGCAGCTCTGACAGTCCTTGCTCACCAAAGTGAGCAGCCCAGCCTAAGGCTGGGCATTCATTCCCGACCCCTGCCTGGTCAGGGGCAGCATTAGAGCTGGTCAAAGGTCCCTGCAAACATTTACCATCCATTACAGGCTGACCTTTCAGCGGGTGGGTGAGCCCAGAGCCCTCCCGTAGCTGCAGGCGATGCAGGGGCTGCTGCGGGTCCCTGGGCCCGTCACAGCCAGCCCAGCCCAGCTCCCAGCAGCATTCCAGGAGGGGATGCTCCCTCCCTGCCTCCCAGCACTGCCCCAGCAGCCCGAGAGCCCTCAACAGCCTGCTGGCAGCTGGACATTCCTTGTGGGCACCGTCAAGTTTGCTGCTCTTCTCGCTCCAAAAATAAGCGGCAAAACGTATTTGAGATGGGAGCTCAGCAGGAAACGGGTTTCAAATGGGTTTCTTTCCTTCACAAGGGGCGAGTTTTCGAAGATTTGGAATGTTTCCCCATCATGTACTGTGATCAAAGCAGCGATGGTGGAGTGGCAGTTTGATTTTTCAACGGGGTCAATCAGATTTGTCATTTAAATTTAGCTTGGTGGAGGGTGAGCGCTCTGGGAAGGGGTGTTACGGGGGCAGGGAGAGGCAGAGAGAAGGAAAATCCTTAGGAGAAGTTTTGACAAAGCTGCAGAGAGCTCGGGAAGAGCTTTGCCTGGCTCAGGACTAAACAAGAAACTAAAGATCTGACTCAGTAAGAGTGTTAAACGGTTAAGATTTGGCTTATGGCTCCATTAAAGCCTTTTGCTCTATGGGATTGGATATGGCAATAAAGCATAAGCTTCACTTTTAAGATCTGAAAATACTTTACAAAATAACAGTAATAATAATAATAGTAATAATAACAGTTATTACTGCTGTTATTATTATTGCATTTCAGTGAAAATAGGCACATGGCTGAATTAAAATCTTAACTAATCTCTTGCTGAATCAGGACCTGTAAAAACAAAGGGGAGGAACCTGAGGGACAGTCAGGATTAACAATTTAATACTGAACTGATTTCAATTCCATCATTTTATTTGGGATTATAAGA
>NW_020956102.1:235927-242175 GCF_003031625.1 Empidonax traillii
GGCACATAGGGCTCGTGTGGGCACAGGACAGGCAGAGCTGCCACATTTGGAGCTGCCAGGATGCAGGAATGGCCCTGCTGCTGCTGTGGATACCAGGCAAGGCAGTCCTGGCCAGGAGCAGGGCCAGGGATTTACATTGCAAATCCTGCAAGGCTGAGCTCAGCCCCCCTGGGGCCAGCACAGTCATGAACTGGCCTTGGCAAACCTTGCTGAGGGTGATGGGGCTGCCATTACATAAGGAGGTCACTTGTCCTTCTGCTTCTCCTCTGTCTCCCTTCAAACAGGGGGTTGGGGATTCAAAGTGGAGACTTTGAGAGCAACCTTGTGTTCAGTAATGTCATTTAGCACACAGGTTTGAGCTATCACCTCACCTGACACGGGCCAGAGGAATTAACCTCAGCACTTGCAGTGCAAAAGAGGATGTTTTTCTTTCCAGTAAAAAAAAAAAAATCCCTAAAAACACGGGATATTTCTAATTTCAACTCATAATCATTGAAGTGAAGATTGTGGTATCTGAAATGCTCAAAAAGCTGGTGTTTTACAACAGTTGTAGCAGGAAAGTGAAGCATCTTGGAGAAGCAAGAGTGGCTCTCCCAACCAGTTTATGACATGGACACTGGGAGAAGGGTCTTGGCAGGGGGAAGTGCACCAAAATCTCTTGCCATCAGTGGCACAGGCTGATTGTGCATCACTTGCTGAGAACAAAAAACTTACCTGGTTTGGAGGCTGCAGGAAGTTCTGTGACTGGACAGGGACGAGCTGCTAGTGCCTGTTACCAACATTGGCTTATGATACTCTACAATTCATAAGTACAGCACATAACTATATTATACACGTTATAATTTATCAAATCATCCAGCAGGAGTTAAAACTATACCTTGGGAAATTCAGATCCACAGGGATAGCGAGGTGTAGCCAGTTCAGCGGTGAATGTGGCCAGCAGGGAATGATCCTGAATTTCAGGCACTTTCCCAAAAGCAAGAAAAAAGAATTATAAAAACTATGTTGAAAAAAATGAATCTCCTCGAGATGTGTGATGGCTCTGCTGCCAGTGGAGCTGCCCTGGCTGTGGGCAGCATCACCAGGCAGGTGAGCACACCTGGCTTGGTTTGGGAGATGTTGGTTTACCAGGGACTGAACTGCCTGTGGATTCCTCCCAGCGTGGATAATCCACAGTCACTCAGAGAGAGCAATAAATCCTGGAGCTCTTGTGCCAGCCCTCCTGTCCCCAGTGCTTGGGTCACTGAGACAGCACTGGCAAACTGAAGGGAAAAACAAAGCAACTCCTTTTCACTAAAGCAGGGGAGAGTGGTGGATGTCACTTTGCAGATCTCATGAAACCCTCCTGCCTGGCACTGGGGCAAACCAAACCAAACCCTGCTGCCAGAGCAGTCTGGGGTGGGGAATGCAACTGGGACCTGAAGGGCGAGGGAAGAGGTGCAAGGCTGGCTGCTGGAGGTAGATTTTTTTGTGATTAGACCATTTAGTCGGGTCAGAAAAAGCAGATAAGCCTCAGGGAAAAACAAGCCCTTCTCTGAATTTGAAATAGAAGCAGCAAATTGACAGATGGCTCAGGATAGCAGGACAGGGGCCAGCTAATCCCTGAGATAAGATCTCCAACACAGCCTTGGACAGGCAGGAACCATCCCTCTCCCTGCAGACACCCTGGCAGGTGGGCAAATGCCACCTCAGCAGTTGGGTGTCCTCATGTCCAAGGGGATGGTGCAGTTCTGGTGCTGAGGGGGCTGAGCCCAACCCATGCCAAGGGGCTGCTCCTCAGCCTTGCTCTTACACAGCACAAAGGCTCATGGGGAACAGTCTCCTCCTCCACCCCTTTTCAAATATTTTGCATCCCCACAGAAATGCGAAAGTGTCTCCCAGGCACCAAAACCATCCTGTGAGGAGATGGCAGAATCAAACCTCGGAGGAGAAAGTTTGTGCTGTGCATTCCTGAGTGCCACTGCAGGCCACAGCTTCCTGGGCTGGCAGCAACTCCTGGGACCCCTCTGAGCAGAGCACCAACCTTCCTCAGGCACTGGGAACTGGCCTGGAAAGCAGCACAGTGCTGTGCTTACACTCTGACACCCCCCGGGCCGGGGCCACGGACTCGCAGGAATCACCCAGAGCAGCTGTGGCTGCTCCAGCCCTGGGAGTGTCCAAGGCCAGGTTGGACGGGGCTTGGAGCAACCTGGGCTGGTGGAAGGTGTCCCTGCCCATGGCAGGGGGTGGCACTGGATGGTTTTTAAGGCCCCATCCAGCCCAAACCATCCTGTGATTCCATGATCCCACGACTCCAGCACAGGAGCTGCCTGAACAGCCAATTCCATCATTTCTGTCTCCATTCAGTCCCCACACTTTCACCTGGTCTCCCTCATAACACCAGAGGCTTGGAAAGGTTTAGTTCAGATTACTGGAGAAGGTTTTAGGAAAATTCCTCTATGACATCCTTCAGAGGACTCTGCCCCTCACCCCATCAGACAATCCCGTTTTCCCTCTTGGGGGACTCGGGCTGGATTGACAGGACAAGACATCCATCCTGTGGGTGCACGCAGCTCCTGGGGCCTCTCTGTGTCAGGCTGGTTTAACAACAAACATTTCACAGCCCCTGGAGCATCCCATCCAGCCTGGGAGACGCTGGGAGAGGTCCCCGGCCCGGCCAGCTCTTCATGCCTGGCTTACCCCGCTGATGGAACGGGGATGAAAACGATTTTCACATTTTTGTTTCGTTTCAAGATCCCCCATATTGACAAAATGTGAGGGTGAGGCAGACTGACATCCAGCTTCGACTTGGGAAGTAGTTCAGCACTAACCTATTAAGCTGATGAGCTCCAGTTCCCCGGCTTGGTTTGGCAAAATCAGACCCAGGAAGTGGCTGATTATTCAGTGGGAAGAAGCACAAAAGATCTGCGCCTATAATTTCCCCAAAGCAGCTGGAAGTGTTGTCTAATTCTGATGGAATTCTTAAACTGACACAGAGACTGTCAGGGAACCGACCCCTGGAAAAATCGGGATAATAGCACATGGTTTTGCTCCCAGATTTTAGGATTTCCCTATGTAAGTGTTACATTGTGCACCCAGTCCAGTAGTGCCCCAAGAAACCTGGCCCAACACAAATACAGATCAAACAGGGCTGTCCAGCTGAGAAATACAAAAGGCTTTCAAAGACAGAGCTTTTAAGGGCCGAACTCAAGAGATTTCTGTGGGATTTGGGATTGAAGGGGGATGCCACCTCAGCCAAAGGCAGTTTAGGCTAACAAATTCCTGATGCTGGGCAAAAGGGAACATTATTGGCAGGATGACTGGATTTCATCTGCTCACTGTCTGCCAAGGCAATGTCATTTCTTGCCCCTCCTGCCTCCCTGGCTCTGTTGGAGGAGGCTGTTTCCTGAATTTCCTTGGTGAGGTCAAACAGGCAAGACCAACAGGGAAGAGGCCCCAGGAAGTCAGTCCTGCACGAGAACTGAGTCCTGTTCAACGGTTACTGTGATGATACAACATTTACAGTGCACGGGGGGGCCTGGAGGGACCAACATAACCAAAAACCCAGCCAGGTCAGTACTCACCTCCAGCAGCCTGGTGTGGCTGCCACCCAGGGAAGGGTAAAAGCATGAGGAAAATATACTTGACCAGCATATTTTCCAAACCTCCAGCTGTTTGTGTCTCAGAGACCCCTCAGGCTGGGGGATGCAGCAGTTCTTTTCACCACTGGGTATTTTTTTTCCTTCTATTCCTATTCCTATTTCTGTTCCTGTTCTTCTCCCTATTTCTGTCATATTTTCCTGGCATCTTTGCAGAAGGGAGGGAGTGAAATGCTAGAGATGTTCCTTCACCCCTTTCCCCCTTGACCTTCCCCACCCTGGCCCTGTCCCTTTACCTGGGATATTTATGAAGAAGGGGATGAATGGTCCGAGCATTTGGGAGTCTCCTGGTCACAAATCAGTCTCAAAACTGACCCTGATATTTGTGCAGAGATGTTTTTAAGTTGGGAAGACGAGCAGGGGGGTGCAATGTGCCTCTGACAGCTCCTTGCCCAGGGAGCCCTGAGTCCAGCACATCACCCCACAGCACGAGGCATTTGACAGATGAGTCTCTGACATTCTTGTCACGTCTCCCTTCTCCTCTTCCCCACTCGCCCAAGGCTGGAAATGCTGGAGGCGAGCTGGGAGGTCTGGCTCGTGTCCTGGAGCCTGTCAGGGCCGGGACACACAGCCCAGGGCCTGCAGCTGGACTCACAGGAGGCTCCAGAGAGGCTTCATCCTCATCCTGTCCGTGTGTGCCCCGGGGTGCAGCTCGGCTCTGTCGGGACACCACGGTTGGGAGCATCAGGAAAGCATGGAAAGAGTGCCTGGGAAACAGAGGGAGGGGGGGAGAGACAGAGGGAGAGGGGAACAGAGTTTCTGTGCCCGTTGGGATCACGCTCAGGGAAAAGGACAGACACCCTGTTGGGGTCTGGGATTAAACAGAGCATTCGATTTTTCTGAGAGAGATCCCAGTCCCACGTGTGAGAGGGGACATGGGCTGGTGCAGGCAGGGCAGAGCAGCTCCTGGAGGGTCCAGCTGTCCTTTGGGGCTGCCAGGCTTTACAAGGCTGGGCAGAGCACTGGGGAACGCAGCACTGGGCTCTGAATGCACTGGGGATGTGAATGTATTTGGGGTGTGAATGCACTTGGGATCTGCAGATTGTGTGACACAGAAACCCCCCCAGTTTTCTCCCAGGTTTTTGGGGGAGCAGTGAATATGAAATCCTCTTCCTCCAGTAGATGCTACACGGGAATGACCTGGGGACACGTTAGACGGTGATAAGTGACTCTCTCCATCCCCTTTTATCCTGTTTACAACACAGAGGCTTTCCTCGAACAAAACCCTTTTTTCCCTCTCCCCGCTCCTGGCTGTTGTGTCTAAACGAGCCAATTTGCTGAAGGACTCCTCCTGGAAGCACTGCAAGTCTAACAAGACCTGACCATGCCTCTTTGTTTCTGGCAAAAATCAATTTCTTCACAAAAAAAGAACAGAAATCTCTTTCTGCATTTCAGTTCTGGCCATTCCATCAGGGCTCCTGTGATACCTCTCCCAGCCCTGGCCAAGAGGGAAGTCCCAGCCTCTATTTTCATTCCACCTATTTGCAGAAAGCGTTGGAAAAACGGGGTTTTAATGGCTCAGGGCAGGGGGAGCGAAGGACAGGAATGTGTTTGTTGCTGCTGCAGTTGATGGGTTTGTTGATATGTTGTTTATTCTTGGCCTGATGTGATTTCTGGGGCTTATTTGACAGCCAGGGGATAATCTTTTGCCAGAGGCCTGGCTGGCTGAGTGGCAGGGCAGACAAAGTTTGATGCATTATCTGAGAGGCAAGGGATGGACCCACAGGGGCAGAGTCTCTCGTTAATTAAGGATGTGTAGTTATTTCACTCATTTGTATCCCTGTGATGCTTGTTCTCCTGTGACTAGGCTGCATTCTGCAGGTGCTCACCCTGAACTGCAAATCAGCAGCACTCTGCAGACTGTTCCAGCCCCAAGGATTCCTGTTCTGCCCAGTCCCACATCAGGAGGTGCCTGAAAGTAATTTCTCACCTTTCCTCCAACCTTTGTCAAAGTCCTTCAGGATCTTGAATTTTTGCTGCAGTTATTTATTTAGGCTTTGCCTAAGTGAGGAGCAGACAGGGCTGGTGTTGCTGAAGAGAGCTTGGGGTTTAAACCAGCGTATTTAACTGCCTTGGAGCATTTTATCTGGATGGAGCCAGTTTAAGACACTGTTCTTGGTGACAAAGCAGGTTTCTCTCCACACCACAGGTGGGACAGGCAGCACAAACCCAGAAAAGGGCAGAATCAACCTAACAAAGAAACCAGTAGAAAATGGCACCATTTAACAGGGGGAAGAAATGGAGAAGGAGAGAGCTGAGAGCTCGCCTGGGCCAGGGGGGCAGAGCTGCTCCTGATGAGTTTGAAATGCCTGATCCCATGGTATGTACTGGATGCTTTACAGAATACAGGCCTTTCCCAGTTCTTCCCAATCAAGCATTTATTAGGATGAAGCCCCGTTTCCTGACAAGAACCATTTTCCGTTAAACTACACTGACAAAAAGGAGTCACTGTATTAATTGGGGCTTTTCAATCAATCGGTGTTTGATTTTAATCAGTGTTTTTAATCAATCATAGTGCTAATTGGAGCTCTTCCAATCAATCACTGATAAAAAACAGTTTGCAGTGTCCTGCTGCCCTGACTAACTGGCTTATATCTTCTCTTTTTAATT
>NW_020956102.1:243074-272756 GCF_003031625.1 Empidonax traillii
TGAGCTGGGATTGCCGGCTGAGCCGGGGGATGGAGCCCTGGTGGGACAGAGATGTCCCCACCCCCAGGGCCCTGGCACTGACAGCTCTGCTGCCCAGGCAGCCCCAGGGGCTGATGTGCAGGTGTGCCAGGGCCTGTGTGTCCATGGGCATCCCGAGGGTGAGAACATGGACCTGCTGCAGCCAGTCCAGAGGAGGCCCCGGAGCTGCTGCAGGGCTGGAGCCCCTCAGCTCTGGGGACAGGCTGGGACAGCTGGGGGGGCTCACCTGGAGGAGAGAAGGCTCCAGGGAGATTTGAGAACCCCTTGCAGGGCCTAAAGGGGCTCCAGGAGAGCTGGAGAGGGACTGGGGACAAGGGATGGAGGGACAGGACACAGGGAATGGCTTTCCACTGCCAGAGGGTTAGATGGGATATTGGGAAGGAATTCCTGGCTGTGAGGGTGGGGAGGGGCTGGAATGGATTTTCCAGAGAAGCTGTGGCTGCCCCTGGATCCCTGGAATGTCCGAGGCCAAGCTGGAGCAACCTGGGCTGGTGGAAGGTGTCCGTGGCGAGGAACGCGACGCCACTCACGGCACGCAGTCCCACGGCCCCAAAGCAGCTCCCTCAGGTCGCGCCACCTCCGCTGAGCGCGGGGCGAGCCCGCAGGAACAGCTGTGCCTGGGAGAGCCCCCCGAATCGGGAGTTTTTGGGAAATCCCGAAATCCCGACCCGTCCCTTCCCCCCCCCCTCCCCGCCCCTCACGGCTCCCGCCGGTCCCGCAGCGCCCCCTGGCGGCGCCGGGAGGGGCAGGCGGGGCCGGGGAAGGGAAGCGGAAGCGGAAGCGGCGGGAGGGGAAGCGGAAGCGGCCGGAGGGGAGACGTGTGAGGGGAGCGGCGAGAGCGGGCATGGAGGGGCTGTACCAGCACACCAACAAGTGCGTGAGGGCAAAGGGGGCATGGAGGGGCTGTACCAGCACACCAACAAGTGCGTGAGGGGAAACAGGGCTGGGAGGGGCTGTGCCGGCCCAGGAACAAGTTTGTGAGGGGAAATGGGGGCATGGAGGGGCTGTACCGGCACACCAACAAGTGCGTGAGGGGGAGAGGGACTCTACCAGCCCAGGAACGAGTTTGTGAGGGATGAGAGGCTGAAGCAGCGCAGGATCGAGTTAGTGAGGGGTGAGGGGCTGTGCCAGCACAGCAAGGAGCGAGTGAGGGGGCACAGGGGGTGCGAGGGGCTCTGCCGGCACAACAAGAAGTGCCTGAGGGGGCTCTGGGGGTGAGAAGGGCTGGGACAGCGAACCTGCCAGTGCGTGAGGGGAAAGAGAGCTCTGGCCGGTCTGAGGGGCTGGGGCAGCCGCAGCAACAGCTGTGTGAGGGATGTGGGGATTTGGGAAATCGGGAAGGGCCCGTGTTCTGTAAAGGATTCGAGTCCATAACACGAGGTCAGGCGTTTCAAAGTTCCCTCGGGAGCTGCTGCCACGTCAGCCCCGGCCACGAGGGACCTGTTAATTAATTATTAATTACTCCCTGCTAATTGACGTGCGCTCCTTTAAGGGGATGCTGGTTCATATTGGCTTTTGGGGCAGTAGGGGTTGAGGTGTTCTGCAGTTTAAACCCCCTCTGGGAGCTCCTTGAGGATAAATCCTCTGTTTCATGGATAATGCCCATCCAGGGAGGGGAGGAGTGGCGTGAAAATTGCAAAATGAGGCAAAAAAAAAAAAAAAAAAAAAATCTTGCAGCTCTGTTGTTACTGCACGTGGAATCACACACAGGTCCCTTCCAACTCTGAACGTTCTGTGATTCTTTAATCCAAAGTTTCCATGGTATTTTGCTGCTTTGTGGAGCTCTTTCAAGGGAGGTGGGATGATAATTGAACTGACTGAAAACCAAACTATAGAAACAAGCATGGAATTGCAGGGCACTGGCTATTGAATTGGTTCTGTAATTAATTCCAAGCATTGCCATTCTTGGGACGTCCCCGCTTCAGCAGCGCAGAGTCAGGGTTTGGAAGGCAGCTCTGATTTAAAAATCTCATCTAATAATAATAATAATAAGGACAAATATTTTCGAGCTCTGCAGGGTGGTTTCCGAAGTCTGGCTCCAGAAACGTTTGTGCTTTGGTTATCAGGTGAAAGGGTCACTACCATGGCCAAAATTCTGGCCTCTTCAAATTTGTTTTTATAGAAGGCCACGATGTTTTTGTGAAATATCAAGTGTAATCAAAGCCATCAACGAAGTGCCTTTGTTGAAGGTGAATTCAGCTGCTGTGAGACTGGTCACACCAGGTGACCTGGCCAGGGGTATTTCAGCATTGCCCAAATGCAGGTCTGTGGGAAACAGCGGTTCCTTATCATTTTAAGCTTTTTAATTTCACTTGATGCCTCTGAATTTATATTTTGTAAGGCAGTGAAAACCATTCCTTGTTCACCTTCTGTGCCATTCTGCCCTCAGGTACCTCCCCCTGTCACCTCCAGGCAGAGCAGCTGTTTCTTTTCCTAATCTTCACCTTGATTTCTGTGCGTAAATGAATTTACTCTGCAGTGCTTGTGAAGTGGAACTCTGGTGGTGGTCACTGATGGGCTGTCTGCGCTGAACACTTGCTGATTCCTGCTCTGTTCTGAGAAGTGCTTTCCAGTGAAGGAAGCCGAAAACTGAGGTACTGAAAATGACATTGTAGCTGTCTCTGACTGCTCTGCATGTGCTGTTTGTGTCTTGCCAGGCAGGTCCACGAGGTGCAGTCGTACATGGGGCGCCTGGAGACCTCAGACAAGGACTCAGTGCACTGTAAGTAATTCCTGGAAGGGAGGGGAGTCCCACCCAGGGGTTGGGCTGGCTTAGCCTGGGAGCTTTAGCGTTATATTTGCAATTACTGGGACAGATTTGGCTCTTGAGTGACTGTGATCAGCTGGGGAGACACAGCAGCATTGCAGTTATTTCAGTGATTCACTTCAGTGAGGTGGTGTTTTGTAAGAAGCACAGAGCAGAAAAACAACAAGAATTTTCTTCAGCTCATCTTTCCGCTGTAATCCTTTAGGTGCCAAGCAGTGCTCGCTGTGGGTGCTCCTGTGGTGTCCTGCTGTGGGATTTTGGAGCTCGTGGCCAGGGGGTGTTTGCAGGCTCTGCACCATAACCAGGGTAGAAGCTCCCTCGTGGAGCTGCAGTCAATAAACACCCTGGTGTGGACAGAGCTGCACATCCACACCATTGCTGGGCTGCTTTGGCAGAACCCAAAAAGTGAGGGATGTGGCTGTGCCTGCCCTGCTGGTGGTATTCCCTCAGCATCCACCAACCACAGCCTTCCCCTGAAGATGCTCTGGGGAAAAGGCTGGGGTTTGGTGAGCAGGAGGATTCTGACAATTCCTGCTGCACCAGAGCCTGAGCCTGTAATTCCACCTGCTGGTGGGAAACGTGCAGAACCTTTAGGGCTGAAACTGCCTCAGTGAACCTGGACTATAACCCTGTGCCCATAAAGGACTCTGATAATAAAATGCTCCTGTGTGTGAGTGGCAGGACTTTTTACCCCAGTGCAGAATTGGCCCATGTATTTTGGACCTGTGTTTGAAGCCTGAATTCCTGCTGGAGTCACTGAGCATGGATTCACCAGGAGCTCCTGAGTGGCTGCATTTATTACCTGTCCACTGACTCCTATTGCTCTAAATGTTATTGTGAAGTATGACTTTGCACTAGGAAGGGCTGTGATTACTTTCCTAACCAAAAATAACAGCTTAAAATCCTGATTCTGGTTTTTGTGGGGGTTGCACTGCTCCACCTGCACTGCCAGAGTTCCCAGACTGCCCTTCCCTGGGATTTTGAAAATGAATGTGATTTCCCATCTTGCTTCTGCTGCTTGAGACCATTTCAAGGGATAGGATTGTGTACACCTTACATGGTCAATAAATGAGCATTCTGATTATTTATGCATACATAAAGATACAGATATTGCTGTAGATATTAGTGTGCATCCCAGAATTTATGGGAAGAGGGATTATCTGTGGCTGAAGAGCAGGAACAGGGGCCAGGAAATCAAACTTGCAGTTTGCCTTTTCCACCTTTGAGCAAATAGTCCCTCCTTGCTCCAGAAATGCTGTAATAGTGTTGTTTGGTCTCAGCAAAGCTGCTGTGACTGTCTGGCTGCTCTCCTGGGTGCTCCTCTGTTGAGTTGAGCTGCAGTAAACGATGGGGAGATGAATCAGGACATTCTGATTTGTGTCTGTGGATGTGACTCTGTTACTCCTGCACTGTGGGAGGTCCAGGGGCAAAGGAAAGGGTCCTCTTTGCTTCTCTGGGTTCTGCTGAATGGCATTTTCTGGTAAGTGTTGACATTCCGTGAGCAGGTGGTTAATGATGATTCCCTGTGTTCCTCCTTAGTCTAAATGCAAAATGAGGACAGGGGGGGTCTGTAGGGTTTGGTGAGGATTTGTGTGGGGTCTGGCCAGGGCAGGGGGAGGGCTCAGGGGTGTCCTCGGGGCTGGGCTGTGTCCTGCAGCCCACCCTGTGCACCTCTCTGGGCTGGGGATGGAAAAAGGGGGTGTCAGCTGAGGAGGGGGCTGTGCCTTGTACCCTGTGCTGTTACCTGGCTCTTCCCAGCTGTACCAGTCTCCCACCCCACTAAAGCCCAGGTACAGGGGTTTGCTGTGCACTGTGGCCCCACTGCCCTTCCCACACCCGTTATCAGATGATTGCAGAGGCAGCTCTTTGTGACCTCGTTTTCCTGAGCCCTGGCCCTGTGAGCTGTTTGCCTGACAGCCCTGCCCACTCTGGATCCTGCCTTTAGGGATGTTGGAACAGCTTCCAGAGGTTTAAATCCCCAGCCTGGTGAGGATCAGCCTGGTTTGGGAGAGCCAGTTCTGCTGAGGGGGCAGGAAGGGGCTGCAGGGGGAGTGTGGGATCCTGCAATCCTGATTCCTGACAGGGAGAGGAGGCTCAGGTGTCTGGATAGGGCAAGGGTTTTCCTGGCTCCCCTCTCAGAGGAGGGGGGAAAGGTGAGAGTGTCAAATTACTGAGCTAAAGAAGTGGCATTTCCTGATATTTATAGTTCTGTTATCTGATTTTCATCTAGTAAGGATTAGCATCTCTCAGGTTTTACAGACAGCTTTGAATGCTTTTGAGCTTTTCCCTTCATCAGATTGCAGTTCTTTTATTCAAATCAAACAATGTTTTAATTTCCTTGCAGTGGTGGAAAACGAGATCCAAGCAAGAATAGACAACATATTCAGCAACTTGGAACGCCTGGAAATCCTGTCCAGCAAAGAACCTCCCAACAAGAGGCAGAATGCCA
Organism: Empidonax traillii; assembly: GCF_003031625.1. NCBI lineage: Eukaryota > Metazoa > Chordata > Aves > Passeriformes > Tyrannidae > Empidonax > Empidonax traillii. The sequence continues at coordinate 248,330 of NW_020956102.1, forward strand.
AGCTGTGAGTTCACCTGCCTTGCTCTGCTTGGGCAGGGGAGTCTTTGTAATTATTTTAATTACGTTTATTGAGGCCCTGTGCCTTTTGATTTGCATGAAACCTTTACACCCTGCATAACTTAGCTGTGTGCTCTGCAGCAGCAGAGTTGAGGCACTGAGGGAAAAAATCTCTGTCCTACATTTAACCACAGAATGATTAAGGTTGGGAAAGACCTCAGAGATCCTCAGGAACAGACTGGTGGTGGAGCTGCAGTCATGGCTCTGTTCTCAGATGAGCAGAACATGCGCTTGGAGGTTTAAATAAAATTCCACTTTATATGAAGGTTGGTTTCAATGCACTTGTGGAGGCAGGTGGTGTCATTTTCTCTGGACCGTTTTCCTGGCTGTGGGTGACTAAAATGAAATTTCTAAAGTGAGCCCTGGTTTGAGCAGCAGGTGGGACCACAGACATCAGGAGCTGCTGTTCTTGATGAATTCTGTGGCTCAATTATCAATGTCCCAAAATGCCCTTGCAGACAGCAGGGGTGGATTCCATGTGTTGCAGAGGTCAGTACGTGAAGTAGTCATGAATTTCTTTATAGACTCTCACACTCATTTGGGTTGGAAGGGACCTTAAAGATCATCTACTTCCAACTCCCTGCCCTTCCACCAGACCAGAACAGTCTGATAATCAAGGTAGTCAGTTATCTAGAGTGGTAATCAAACACTAAACATTATCAAACGTTTCATCAGGAGTTTTGGACAGGATTTGTTTCAGCCCAGTGGAGGTGTCTGGGATGTGTCCTGTGTTGCCCACTGACTTTCAAGCTCCTTCTAATAAATATTCAAACTTAAGAACGTGGTGCTAATTAATGAAACTTGAAAGCTTCATCTTTTATGTGAATGGGGATCATAAAATACAAAACCTGCCATCTTTCCAAGTCTGTGCTATATGAGAAACAGATCTGTATAACTCCTGAAGTCATGGAACAGGGTGACTGAGACTGCCAGTTAGCTCTCCTGTGCATTTATTGCACTTTTGTTGCTCAAAGCGAGCTGTTCTGTGTCAGAAATGCTTTGAGACAGCTCAGGAATTCTGCTTCACGTTCTGTTGTTATTCTGGAGGCTAAATAATTGATTAAAATGAACGATCACTCGTTGAATCATCCCCTGCTCAGTAGCGAAACGAGGCGGGGAAGACATGGGTGTGGAATTTTGGCCGACACTGAACCCTGCGGCCTCTTGTGGAGGAGCAGAGCCCACCATTCCGTGCTGACTGGTGGTGCTGCACCTTTCTTGTGAAAACCAGCAGCCCAGGGCAGCGCTTTCACCCTGCCCTTGGTGCTTTGCAGGAGGGTTGACCAGCTCAAGTACGACGTGCAGCACCTGCAGACGGCCCTGAGGAACTTCCAGCAGCGGCGCTACCTGCGGGAGCAGCAGGAGCGGCAGCGGGAGGAGCTGCTGGCCAGGACCTTCACCACCAACGTAAATATGGGGTTTACCTGGGTGGAAATGTGTGCTTTGTCTCTCTGGGCTGCAGGAGCTGCGGGCTGGCAGGGAAGGATAATGGTGTGTGGGTAAAGTGCAGCTCTCACAGGGCTGTTTGGAGGCAGCAGGAAAAGGCTCCAGCAGCTGCTGCTGCTCTTTTATCCAGTGCAGTCCCACCTGGCTTGGCTGGGCAGCTGCAAAAGGGTGAGTGAGGTCCCACAGGGCTCATTTTACTTGGATTTGTGTCAAATCCTGAGAGCTGTGAACAGCCTGACTTGATACACCCTGCTGACAGTAGATGTCAGCAAAGCTGCTGCTTAGCTAAATACAGATCACCAGCAGGGACAAAGCCCTTGCTCGTTGCCTGGAAAGGAGTCAAAAGTTTGTGGAAACATGAATATGTTCCATCTTTTCATGCTAATTCTTAGTTCCTCCACTGGAAAGTCCCCTCAGTGCAAATTCCTGGAGGAACTGTGCTCTGAGTAATGTAGGTTCGCTTTCAGATTTCGCTTTTCCGCAACTGAAAAGTTGGTCTTGGGTGTTTTTTTTTTTGTTGTTGTTTGTTTTTTTGTTTTGTGTGTGTGTGTTGTTTTTTTAAATCATTATTTTTTAAAGTTTTTTTCTTCCCTTCCCCTCCCCCTTTTCTGTTAAAGGCACCTCCCACAACATTCATCCTGTGTGTAGTCAGTGTTGTCAGGAATGAGTGGGGAGGGTCCTCTTTGCTTCAGATTTGGGCATTTCCATGCACTCCTCACAGCCTGCCAGAAAGATAATGTCTGGTGTTTATTTGGCTGCTTCAAACTTAAAAACAAGACTAGAAAGGAAAGCTGATTTATTTTTAAACACTTTGGTGTTCCTCTGCAAGCAGGGACAAGCTGTCGTGCAGGAAAATTCGTTGTTAGAGGAACACTTTTAAAGACCAACAGCTGGCTTACAGATGCACAATAGAGAGCAAATTGGGTTTTTTTCCTCCTTTAGATATTGAAATGTGTCTCAAATGAAAGAAAACACAAGATTATTTTGTATTTCTTTTTACCTTGCTACAAAAATGTGACTTTGGAGTGACATTTTAGTAGGAAAATGGGGATTTATTTGTCAGTTGTTGGCCTATTTTAGCCAGTTCGTATTCATAACCCCCCTATTCTGTCAAATGGAGATGTCAGCTGGGTGTTGGGGCATCCTCAGTAAATCACTCTGACATCCAGAACAGTTTTTGGAAGCTGTTCTGAACATTTGACTTAATTCAGAGTTTAAAGTGGTCTTTACCTTCAAAGCCTCCCCTGTACCATTCTGGGGAAAACCCCCAGGCAGCAGCTCAAGGCCCTGGTGGTGCCATCTCACTGTGCCACCTCACTGTGCCTCTGGGCTGCTCCTGCTGGGAGTGCCTGGCAGGAGGGATCGATGTCCCCACACCCACTGGTGTCACCGTCCTGCTCCAAACCCACGTGGCAGTGACGAGCCCTTTGCCTGCTCTGTGGGACAGAGAGCACATTGGGCTGGGGGCCCTGGGCAGGCTACAAGGGATCACATCCTCTGCCCTCCTGTGCAGTTCAGATTAGGGTTTTATCCCATTTCAAGAGTCCTGGTTCCTTGTTGAGCAAATGCATCTTTGCTGGGAAAAAAAATGTGAAAAGTGTAAATTTGTAATTGTTTCTTTTCTCTGAGGCCCTGGGTGGTGAGTGAGCCAGAGCTCAGGGGACCATGCCTGTGTGCCCTCACAGCCAGAAGTTTGCACGGTGTCATAAACACTTGGAATATCATCTTCCAAACACTTGGTTTTCCGGCCTTCTGTCGCTCAGGGGCGCGGTGGGAAATCCTCCACAAGTCTTTCACCTGCAGTGATCCAATGGCTCCTCCTTCTGCAGCTCTGACGTCCTCTCTTGCAGTGCCCCTTTCCTGCATAAATCATGAACTGAGACTGCAAAAACTCTCTGCTTTCACTCCCCTCATCCTGGAGGTGGAGCAGCTCATCAGTTTTGGCTTCCTTCCTTCCTGCCAGGTCACCTCGCTCAGCGTGGTGTTCCCTCTGCTGCTGAGGGGGCTGGTGTGCAGGGAGCCCCTGTGGGGTGTGCAGGGAGCCCCCAGCCCCGTGGGGTGTGCAGGGTGGGGTGTGCTGCGTGTGGGCAGTGGGGCTGACAGGTAACCGAGTCCCTGCCTTTCCCCACAGGACTCTGCCACCACCATCCCGATCGACGAAACCTTACAGTATAACGAGTCCCTGCAGAGCGCCCACCGGGGCGTGGATGAGCTCATTGGCAGTGGCACCAACATCCTGCAGGGCCTGAGGGACCAGAGAGTCACCCTAAAGGTGGGGCATCGTTTGTCACCAAAGACCCCACGTTTTCCTGTGCTCATGATGACCAGGCTCTGTGACATCAATCCTTGGTTTGTTTCTTCGGGCTGAGGGGGCTGGGAAGGCCCAAACTTCGTTTAAACAACCCGAAATCTTTACATTTTAGCATCCCTTTGGTGATATCTGCAAGGTCTTTCTGGGGCTGGCTGGTCCTCCCCTGCAGGGCAGTGTCTGGAGTGCTGAATGTTCTGTTTTATCCCCTTGTGGTTGTTTTCCTTTGGTTGGTTGTTGGTTTTGGTTCAGTTCAGAAGGGGCAGGGACTGCCTTGCAGGTATTGGTTCAGATGAACATCCCTCAGAGCTGCTGAGAGCACTTGTGTGTGAGATCAGTGATAAAGGTCATCCTCCTCAGTGATGGAGATAATGGACCTCAGGAGTAAAGATAATGCACCTCAACATCCCCCCTTCCCCAGACTCTGCTGACTTTTCTGTATTTCTGCCAGTCTGAAGAACAAATATTTGCCTTTTATCTTAAAGACTCTTCAGAGTGATGTTATATTTTGAGTGAACAGCTCAAGGACGCAAAAACCTTTTTAATGTGCGTGGGGAGGAACTGAATTTCTGAAGAATGTGGGGAAATCCTTTTGTGTGTTTTATTCATCTTTATTCTGATGGGGGTAACTGCTGATGTCTGTCTTGGGGTGTATCTGCCAGGGGATTTAGGCATTTTGGGTGACAGGAATTCCTGTTTTGCTGGGGGTCTCTGCCCAGGTCTGTGCTTTGGGGCCATCGTGTTCTTGTGTTCTCAGGGGGAGATTTCTTCTTCCTCACAGGTGAGGAAACATCTGCTTATGTTCCTTTTCCCCTTTCCCAGCTTTTCTTACACTGGCAGGGCTTTGTTGCCTGATAACATCTGGCAGAAGCAGCTGCTGTAAGAGACAACTTACAAAGAGAAATGTGGAGCCATGGACTGTCCTGAGCTGGGAGGGACCCCTGAGGATCATCCAGTCCAACCCCTGGCCCTGCACAGACACCCCAACAATCCCCCCCTGTCCCTCAGAGCGTTGTCCAAACCCTCCTGCAACTCTGGCAGCCTTGGGGCTGTGCCCACTGCCCTGGGGAGCCTGTTCAGTGCCAACCACCCTCTGGGGGAAGAACCTTTCCCTGAGATCCAACCTGAGCCTGCCCTGACACAGCTCCAGCCATTCCCTAATTCCTTTATTCTCTGAAACTTTGTGCTTATTTGGTATAAAGAGACAGGTATGGACCAAGTATTCCCAGACTGTCACTTTAACTGTTCTGATTATACAATTCCACTCTTCCATGACTGCAAGAATTGAAGAGCTTTCACTTTTTTTGTTGTTTTACTTTATTTCAAAGCTTCATATTTGGTTTGTTTTTTCCCAGCAAGGTTTGGGGTTTTTTTTCTGGAAGCAGTGTGGAAAGATTCTGCAGGGACAGGGAAGAGCTGAACCCAAGAGCAGCCTGCAGGGGGTTAATGTGAGGTGTGGGAATGCAGGGGGAGAATGTGATGATGTGTTACTGCAAAGATTTCAGTGAGGGGCCTGAGTACCTGCACAGCCCTGAACAGAAGAAACTCTGTCATTGCAAACCTGCACGTTCAGTGATTGAGAAACTCTTGGTGCATGTGTGCCTGCTATTGGTGATCTGAAAGTCCTCAGGGAGATTTTCCTCATCTTCAGTCAGGTTTGTGTTCAAAACAGTTCCAAATAATCACATTTTTGCTCTCCTGAGGCCAAAGATACAGTGGGCTGTGGGAGGAGAAGCTGAAGTTTTTATTTCAAAGCACTGTGATGGGAATCTGTGCTTCTGACCTGGCTCAGAGATGAAACCAGTTCCAGCTTCCTGAAGGGATGTGACCCAGAGCCACTGTGAGGGACAGGGTCCCTCATCCTGGTGTGACAGGGCACTCAGCCTGCAAGCTCTTCTTCGCTCACGTCTGGAACAGGACCAGGAACACTCTCACTCCTCCCTGGGGAGTGCATTTGTCTGAGAGACTTTTTATTGTGTGTTTGTCCACACAGATTTCCTGTCTTTAACCATGGTCTTGTTCATGTGTGTGTGAATTAATCAGTCCCAGCCTCCAGCTGTTTCCAGGCTCCTGTGGCCACCCCCATCAGATGGTTCCAGGGGTCACAACCCATCCCTCACCAGCCACTCCTGGGCTGTAGAATGAGCAGTGCCAGAGCAGGAGGCTGATGGTGTGTGTGGTGTGTTTTTGCTCCCAGGGTACCCACAAGAAGATCCTGGATGTTGCCAACATGCTGGGCTTGTCCAACACGGTGATGAGGCTGATCGAGAAACGCGCCTTCCAGGACAAGTTCCTGATGCTGGGGGGGATGGCAGTGACCTGTGTCATCATGTTCCTCGTGGTGCAGTACCTCACATGAGCTGCTGAGCCCCTGCCACAGGCCTTTGGAACAACGTGGACTGGACTTCCCTCTGGGTGCTGCTTTGGATGAGCCCTTCCCACGGACTTTGGAGTTTACAAATCCCACCTGGACACGTGGAGAGCACGTTGGGAACTGGATGTGTCTGGGGACGCTGTCATTGAGAGTGGCCCTGTGAAAACACCCCCCTGGCCTCTACAGCTCTCACCTGGTGTCTGCAGGTTTGAGATCTGGTGCAGAGGAAGCAGAAGTGAATGTTGTGCCCAGCCAGGCGAGGCAGGAATGTCCCTTTGGAGGCACAGGAGGACACAGAGGCAGAGTGGAAGTGCAGTGAACCTCTCCTGTGCTGGCCAGAGCTGAGCCTGGCACTGCACTTGGCAGTGCAGGAGTGGCACAGAGACCTCCCACGGCCCTGTGGACTGAGGGTGCAGGAGGAGTTGGGCAGTGAAGGGTTTCCATCTGCAGATCCACCACGTGCTTGGAGGAGCAGGAGGGTTCGTGGGGAGAGGCCTTAAGAGGGCACAGTTGAACCTGAGTGAACTCCACACTCATCATCAGCTAGCACAGATCTGCTGGCTGAGGCTGCAGTGCTGCTCAGCTCGCCTGAGGCTCTTTGGTACCTCCCTCTGCTCCCACGGGAGGTTCAGTGCTGTGTTCCTGCCTGCCCCAGTCGGGTGAACATCCCCTGGGTGGGCTGTGCTCCTTCCTGAGGTGCTGCTTGGCTTCTGGGCTCTGCAGTTGGTACTCTGGGGCTGATGGAGCAGCTGAGTCCCCCTGTGCTCCACGGGGCTGTGGGATTGCTCACGGAGCTGGAAGGGGCTCCCTGCTGCTCTTCACGTCACAGGGACAGTGGGATGAGCACAGCAGGCCTGTCACAGGCAGCTGTGGTTCCTCAAGCTCTGTGCCTTGGGATGGTCACATCCACATCCCCAGCCTTGGGAAGGGTGTTCTCCTGGTCAGCTCTGCCTCTGGGGAGTTACTGGGACAGACACTTGGGGGAACCTCTTTCCAGTCCTTTCCCTCCTTTCCCTGCAGCCTGAGGGTCCTGTCACAGGGGCCATCCTGGGATTTTGGGCAGCATCTCTTTCAATCACCCCTCAGATCCATTCCCATCCCACGGTGTCTGGAGCATTCCCTGATGTCTGGCAGCAGCACAGAGGTGTCACATCCAGGTGATGTGGCCTTGTGCTGGCAATTCCTGCCCTGTTTTCTGCCTGGAATGGCTGTGGGTCTCTGGATCAGTGACAGATCCCAAGTTGTACATTCTGTCTTTGCTTTTCTCCTGTGGGCTGGTGCAAATGGGGAGAAACGGTTTTAGAAACTCCAAAAATGAGTTTCAGGGAGCGTGGGCAGGTGAGGCGTGGGCTGTGCTGGGCCCACCCAGAGCTGCTTTGCAAGGACACACCTCAGCAGGGCAGGCATGGGATTGGGATTCATTTGAGCCCAAGGGAGGGGGGGATTCAAAGGAAAAGAGGAATCATGCAGTGACAGCATCTGTCTTGCTCTGCAACCTAAACCTAAATCCAAAGTTAGATTTATTCTGAGTATGAAATCTGATGGATTCATCCTGGGGTGCCCTTGGGAGGTCACTGGCAGGGCAGCTGGGCACTTGTGAGGGGTCCCTGAAATCTCTTCCTGTTTCCCATGAACTCCAATTCCATTCCCATTGGAGTTCAGTTTGGGGTTGTCACTGTTTCTGTGGTTGTGACCTGCTGCAGGAGGGTTTGTCTCACATAAAGGTGGGGCTCTGGCCAACCTCTTTCCTTTGGGGCTGTGGTGGGAGCCATAAAAGGTTTGGAACTGGATTTTTTTTGGTGTTTCTGAGCCCAGTTTGGCATTTCAGGAGATGTTTTGCCTCCTGGAATTTCCTTGTCCCTGCACAGGCTGCTGTCCCCTTGGGGAGCCAAGTGGCCTTGCTGTCCCCCTGCATCCAGAGGGGCTTGGAGGAACCCCCTGGGGACCTGGGTCTGAGGAAATGTCCCTTCAGACAAGGTTGTGCTGCGTGGGAAGCCCAAGGTGTGGATTTGGAAACCCAAGTGCTCTCAGGGGTGTTGTGTAAAACCCCCCAAAAAGCCTCCCCTGCAGTGGGATGGGGTGGGATTGGTCTCCTGACTTCCTGAAGACCTCAGTTCTGCTTGCCACGACTTCCAGCTCTGGGATGAGCTGCTCTCCCATGAGGGGACACTGGGAATTCAGTTCCCTCTGGAAAAAAAACCCTTTTTACCAGTATTTTATACACAAAGGAGCGAGGGTGGGCCACGATGTGATTGACGTGATATTCTGTGAATAAAGATTTTGTTTTTCAGCCAAAATGGAGGGTTTTTTTACCTTGACCAACACTTTGGGGGTCCAGATAAACCAGCAGGAACAGGTCAGTATTGTCCCAGCTCAGGGGGAAGTTCCCAGAAGGTGGAAGCAGGATTGGCCAGCTGGGAGTGGGATCACAGCAAGGGAGGGTGAGGAGGGGCTTGTAGGAATTCTTTGGTAGCAGAAGGAGCCAAAGGGATGGGGCTAATGGGGTAGGGGGGCTGGAGCCCCCCTGTCCTGCTGCACCTTCTGTGGGTTCTGGTTCAGAGCAGTGAGGGAAGAACCTGGAGGGCAAAATAGGGCTGTTGATGAAGAGGTGGTGGATTTCAAATTTGAGATCAAGGGGTTGGATTATCTTCTTCTTGCTATTAATTTCCGGTTTGACATAATTCCAGTTCCCCCACAGCTACAAAACACTTACTGAGTAAGAAAATACCCAGCAAGGAAGGCAGGAAGTCAGGGCTGGAGGTCTGAAGGGGTGCAGAGATGGGACAGCTCTGAAGGGCTTCGGTCCCTGGGCAGCCCCTCCAGGCTGGAAGCAGAACTGATGCTCTGAAGCTGTGACTGAGAAACCCGGGAGGGTTTTATGTCCTGGTTTCACTCGAGGTAGAGCTCATTTCCTCCAGTTGCCCGTGTTTGGGATTCAGTGTGGGAATGGCGCTGATAACACTCGGCTGGTTTGTGTTTAAACCAAGGACTTCGCAGGTTCCCAGGCCCTGCCAGGGAGCAGAGGGAGGGAGCAGGGCCAGGACGGGGCCCCCCCGAACTGGCCAGAGGGATCTTCCACCCCCCAGGGTGCCATTCCCAGTTCATAAACTGGGGGAAGGGCTGGGAGCTGCAATCGCTGCTGGGGAAGGTCAGTGGGTGGTGGTGCAGAACTTGTTTCTCTTGGGTTTTACTCCTCTCTCCCTTTTTAAAAATAATAATAAAAAAACCCAATAATAGTTTTAATTATTAAATTAAATTTAATTAACCAGTCCTTATCTCAACCCACAAGTTTTACTTTTTCCCCCCCTTCGTTCCCCCCCATCCCGCCGGCCAGGGCAGGGAGTGAACGCTCGTGGGATGTTCTGGGTGGGGTTAAACCAAGACAATTAAACCTGAGAGGGAAAAGCTTTTCAGACAAAGAGAGCAGTTGGGTCAGTATTAGAGCAGTTAAAAACCGTGAAATGGGGGTAAGGTACGGCACGAGAGGGAGGTAATGGGTGATAAAGGTGATGGTTGGGTGGGACAGAATTAATTTAAAGAAGATAGTGCAGATAAGCACCCCCGAGGATGTTTGGGGTTGGCTGGGAACCAAAGCCGGCTCTGCCTCTCCCGCTGATTCCTCGTGTTAACCCCGGAATGTCCAAGGGCGGAGTGATTTTTAAATCAACCTCCTTTAGTGCAAAACACAACCCAGGACCAGAGTAACAGCACTGGGTGCCTGAGCTGGGGGGGAGGAATGTCTCTCCCTGGTCCAGAACAGCGTCCCCGGGTGGAGCTGTCACAGAATCCCAAGAGATGCCGAGCTGGGAGGGACCCACAAGGATCGAGTCCAATCCTCAGCCCTGCACAGGACCCCCCAGAGTCCCACCCTGAGCCTGAGGGTGCCGTGGTTTCCCAGTCTCTGCAGAGGGTGCTCCTGCCCTGCTCTTGTCTCCCGAACCTGCGGGGTGTGAAGTCTTTCCCTCCCCACCCCCTCAGCTCTCCCCGCACTCACCGGCTCCAGGTGCTGCAGTCCCGAGGCATTCCCGGCAGCAGGAAAGCCAAGGCACAGATGGACCAGGGCCTGGCAAAGGACACGGGGCAGAGTGGAAAAGCCAAGGAAAAGCCAAGGAGAGTTTACACTCCCAATGAAGGAGAGGGGAGAACTGATGGCAACAGATGGAGAGTTGGGGCTGTTCAGCCTGGAGAAGAGAAGCTGCAGAGACCTGAGAGCCCCTTCCAGGGCCTAAAGGGGGATTATGAAAGAGGGAGAGGGACTTTTTACACAGACAGGACAAGGAGGGGGACAGTTTTAAACCAAAAGAGGAGAGATTTAATGTTAGGAAGAAATTTCCCTGAGAGTGGGGAGGCCCTGGCACAGGGTGCCCAGAGAAGCTCTCAGCTATTTGGGATGTTGGATCTCAGCTCTCGGGGATGTGGGATCTGTCACCACTTCCCCTCGAGGTGACAAAGAATAAATGAAGTCAAGGTGGACAGGAGAGCTCCCTGTGTAAGCACTTACTGACTGACTCACAAGAAAAGCAGTCCCAGAACACGTAAAACGTTTTTATTCTGAATTGCCAACAAGAACCTTGGCAGAACTTGACAGAATTTTAAAAGAATCCCGATTTTGCACATTCCAGTCAACATGTATTATTTTAGAGTGGTAGGACACAGATGGTGAAAATCCAGTTTTTAGAGGAAAATGTGTCTCTTGGCAGACAAACACCACGTCTGGCTGCTCAGTTGAGTTCTACATTTAGATCCAACTTTGCACTTTAGGAAGACACTGCTTGATCTGAACAACTGCAACGGCCTAAACAGGTATTCTCAGTGATTTAAACCATTCCTCCCCCCTCCCTCCCCACCCTGCAACGCAGAACAGGCACCTGAGAGCTCTCAAACACGTTTGAAACCCACAAAACTGATGGAAACCAGGCAAGCACCTCAGTGTCCCCCTGACGCTTCCCCTTTGGAGTTGTGTGCACTGCAGGGAGCAAGAGAGGATTCCTCATTATGGGAATCACCTCACACACAGGAGACAGCTGAGCCCTGAAGTGCCAAAGGCTGAGGGTGAGCTCAGGATGCTCTCCAGGCAGTCTCTGTAAATGAAAACATGGTTTAAAACACAACCCGACCTTTCCACGCCCAGAGTGGACAAACTCAGACTCCAACAAGATAAAAACAAAGATCACAGGCAGAAAAACTATTTGCCACTTTGGCTGCTCCAGATGATTTTAATTAGTGGGAAGTCTCCAGAGCCTGGAGAAACCCTCAGCACTGACTTTGTGCTCTCCAGGCTGGAACAGGCCCTCAGACACGGCCCCACGAGCCCCAGCAGTTCAGAGCTCCCTGCAGGGAGTCTGTGCAGCTCCCCAGCAAACCACCACAACTCCTCCCAAACAGCCAGCAGGTCCACAGAAATCCCTGCAGGCACCACAAACTGCCTGGGTTTGAGCAGGAAAGGTTTCTGAGTCCCTGTAAATTTATCAGTCTATTTATTTAAGAACAGTAACCAAAGTCACTAACTGAAGGTGGGTGAAAACAAGGCAACCAAGGACATCTGGCAACATGCCCAAATGTTGCAAGAAACATGTTGTGCAGCAAAAGCCAAGTGTAGAGAATCCTGCCACCAGGTCCAGAGCAGGTCTGTCATCCACAGGAGCTCTCCTGTCCCAGATAGGGAGGCACTTCCTGCTGGAAAAACACCTTCCAGAGGGGTGAGATGTTAAAACTCCGAATTCTGGAAAGGACAAGATGCGTTTTTGGCATGAGATGGTGAAAGACACGACAATTTGCCCCACTCCCCCAAGGGCCAGGGGCACTTCAATGAGCTGTGGCAGATTCAGCCCAGCCCTGAGGTGACTGCAGAGTCCCTGCCTGAGCAGGAGCTGTGCCTGCAGCTGCTCCCAGTGGGAATCAGGATAATCATTCCCCAAAGTATCTTCAAGATGCTGCTTTGCTGCTACTGGCAAGTCCTAGTCTGTGATTTCAGCATGGGACACTTCCACCCAGGGAGCTCCTTCCCAGGTGGAATTTGAGAGCTTTTCCCCCCCACAGTGCTGGTTTAAGCAGCCCCAGCTCTGGCTTAGCTGGGCCTGGCAGTGAGCAGAGCACAAAGCAAGGAAAGTTGGGTTTAGGTCAGGGGGAGGGTGCAGGGTGAGAGGGGATGATGGAGATGGTGGGGAGGGGCTTGTTTAGAGAGACAGAGCCAACCTGGCAAGGGACTGGTGCTGCCATAACTTGGACCATGGGAATGGAGGGCTGGGAAGGACAGGGGAGAGAGGACACACAGAGGGTGACCCGAGCAGCAGATTCCCTCAGAAGCTGCTCTAGGGAGGCAGGTGCTGAATACAACCCCTCCTGCCCAGAGCCACAAAGCAGCAGAGCTGGCAGGAGCTGCCCCAGCTCTGGAGGGGGCAGGGTCAGTACTCACAGCCCTGCAGGACACGCTGTACGGGAGGGTCTCGGGGGGCCTCATCCGCGAGGGCAGCGAATTGCTCTGGTCCCTGATGGGGCTGCAATCGAGACACTCGGGGTTACTCCTCACAAATGCCCTGGGGCACGTCTCTGCAGCTCCCCACAGCACTCAAAGGTTTCCCAAAATGTCCCAGAGGTGGAAGCAGACAGTGCTGCTGTGAGTCCTGAGGGGAGGCCAGCAGGGGTGAGCCCACACAGAACCCGGAGCTGCCACGGGCAGGACGTGGCTGGACCTTAAAGGAACCCACTGTGAGATGAACCTTGAGACAGCTCTGGTGGTGCCACCACATCCCACAGCCAGCACACTGGGGCAGCAGCAACACCAGCTCCTCCCAGCTGGGCACTGAGCTCTGAGCTCCCCCAGCCCAAACTGGGATCACACTTTGCAAGGGGTGGGAGGGGAGGGCCCAGCACCAGCACCCCCGGCCAGGCCCCAGGATCCCACCTGCCAGGCCCCAGGATCCCACCTGCCAGGCCCCAGGAGCTCCCAAGGACTCACAGGGACCTTCCTCCCCTGCACATTGGCCAGACATCCCTCAGTCCCTGCACACAGACAGGAAATGCCCCCTGCCACAGGCACACAGGAGCAGTGTCTGTGCTCCTGAGGGCTCTTTCTCTGGGACAGCAGGTCCCACTGAACCAGCAGCCCAGGAACACTGGCTGTCCAGCATCCCTCCAACCAGGGTGGTACAGCAGCAAAGGCAGCTCCTCCCAGCCCTGGGAGGAGCCTGCAAACGTTCCTCTACACAGACACGGGTTTGTTTGCAATCAAACTTGTAATCCCTACCTGTTTATGGCAGAGTTGGGCACACCCCAAACAAAAGCAGAGGTAGAAATCTCCGACACCTCTGTGAAGGGAAACACATGTTGTGGCTCAGCACCAAGAAACCCCAGCAACCCCACCCAGATCATTGGCTTAAATGGCTTCCCACTGCCAGAGGGCTGGTCTGGATTGGGAATCAGGAGGAAATCCTTCCCTGGAACAGCTTGCCCAGAGAAGCTGTGGCTGCCCCTGGATCCCTGGAAGTGTCCAAGGCCAGGATGGAGCAGCCTGGGCTGGTGGGAGGTGTCCCTGCCCGTGGCAGGGGGGTGGGAATGGATGATCTTCAAGGTCCCTTCCAACCCAAACCATTGTGGGATTCTGTGATCAGGAATCTCTGTCACATTTCTACGAGTTCCAGAGGGAGCACAAGCTGATCTGTGATGGATGTGTTTGCTGCCACTTCACTGAGGAACTCAAAGTTATCGTGTTCCCATGGCCATCACTGCACACACGGTACAAAAGCTTACACAGGAGGAGGGGATGCTTGGAAATCATTCCCAAGGCAGCACCTTGGAGTGTTCTCCAGAGCAAGGCAAGCCTGCTGTGGAGGAGAGATCCATGTTTTTAGGAGTGGGCATAACCAAGGTGTCCTGCAAGGGAGACCTGAGTGAGAGCATCCCCGGCCTCCCCGTGGAGGAGGCAGCAGGTCCTCACCTGTTTCCCAGTCTTCATCACATGGAGGTGCCTGCCACGTGCTCCCATCCTTCACCTGCTCCTGTGGGGGCTCACAGCACCCACTCACTTGGGGAAGAGAGAAAACACAGTGACCTGCAGCCCTTAAACCCCCTGAAGCTCTGGCTGGAGCTGTGAAACCCCTGCTGGCTGCAGAGGAAGCCCTGCCCAACACAAACAGGCTGGGGACAGGCAGGGATTGAGCTGAAATCCAGCAACTTTGAGTTTGCCTTTCTCAAGGAACAAGAGAAGACTCTGCTCCCTGGGACTCTGAGCAGGAATGCTGGAGCGAGGGGAAGAGCTGCTGCCATGGATGCAGCCATCACTGCTGGCCTCAGAGCAGCTCTGCAGGGGATATAAACCTGCTGTCTGCTCTGCAGGGTGGAAGGAGTTACAGGGAGGGCAGCTCTGAAGGAAGAAAGGCCCATCCTTGTGGTCATTAAAGCATCCCAGCTCCTGCCAGAGGCACTTCCTGCATGGTTTTTGGTAAAACCTTTCCATTCAACAAGGCTGGTAATGAAATATGTGCCAGGCCTACCCAGAGCATCTCAAGAAACCGCCTGAGAAACCCAAGCCAAGGAGATGAACTTTGTCCAGGGCTGCTGTGTCACACAGCACTACAGACAACAGCCTGAATCCCACGGTTTGGACATTCCACAATCCAAGAAGCCTCAGTCCCCGGGGGTGAGCAGACCCCTGGGAGCAGGGAGGGGGTTCTCTCACCTACATCTTGCTCCATGAGGGCTTGGTCGTTGCACTTCATGATGTGGTCGCTGAGGTCGCCCCGAGGCACCAAGTGCCGGGCGTTGAACGGGCACGTGGCCAATTTCTTTGCAATTTCTGGGTTGCTCTGGACAAGGGAAAAAAAAAAAAACCAAACTCACCTGCCGCATCACCCGTAAGTTCATTTACCTCTCTTCAACCCACAGGGCAAAAAAAGCCACTGGGATATTTGTGGTGTTGCTTTAAGAAAAGGTAAGCCTAAACGAGACAGGGCAATGTCAGACACACCCTAAAACCCCCCCTGGGATTGTTCTTCCAAACAATTCACTGAGCCACCTTTGACTGAGGTGGAACAGACCCTCAGTCAACTCCCTCCAGTTTTTTGGTGACAGGGGCTGCAAAGGGTTTAAAGCACAAATTTAAAAACCATCAGGGGAGAGACATTAGGCAAAGGTAAGCCAGTCAGATGTATTTTAAATAAGCAGGCACAAAGGCAGAGAAACTCCCTAAACCTTTCAGAACGGCCAAGGAGTTGGCAGTTGCCACCTGGATTCCCATTCAATAACTTTATCCCAAGCACCAGTTGTAGTGGCAGAGCTCAGCTGTCACTGCAGTAAATTATCTCCTCCAAGTGATAGAGGCTTTACTGGGAAAAACAGGCTGGGAGAGCTGGGGGGATTCACCTGGAGGAGAGAAGACTCCAGGGAGACCTGAGAGCCCCTTCCAGGGCCTGAAGGGGCTCCAGGAGAGCTGGAGAGGGACTGGGGACAAGGGATGGAAGGACAAGACATGGGGGAATGGCTTCCCACTGCCAGAGGGCAGGGATAGATGGGATATTGGGAAGGAATCCTTCCCTGTGAGGGTGGGCAGGCCCTGGCACAGGTTGCCCAGAGAAGCTGTGGCTGCCCCTGGATCCCTGGAAGTGTCCAAGGCCAGGTTGGACAGGGCTTGGAGCAACCTGGGACAGTGGAAGGTGTCCCTGCCCATGGCAGGGGGTGGGAATGGATGATCAAGGTCCCTTCCAACCCAAACCATTCCATGACCGCAGGGTTCTAACATAGTTCAAGCCAAGAGGATCCAACCTGCTCTGTTTGCAGTGTCCCCTTTGGGGCAGGGCTGTGTCCTGCACAGAGCCAGGGGGGGTGAGGGGAGGCATTAATTGGAATTTATTCATAAGGTGTGCAAAGGAAACTCAGCAAACCTGTCCCAAGCAGAAGGGACAATCTCCACCCACAGCCTCCCACTGTGGCATCTTCAGGTGGATAACCCAAAGCCCTTCTTCTGCTAAGTACTCAGACACCAACAGTGTGTGCTTGGTGATCACTGTCTCACCTCATCCTCATAACCAGGAAACTCGTCCAAACTCATTATTCATTATTCTTAAGGCTCTAGTTCCCCCAAAATGATTTAACTGCATTGTTACCAGGACACACAGCCTACAACTGCACCTTAAATGGAAGGCACAGCTCTGCTGCACTGTCTTAAAAACACACTGGCAAACTTGAAAAGGGACAATCAGGTTTCCAAAGGTCTCAGGAAGAACCCAAAGCTCAGAAAGGTTTAAAGAAATCCAACCCATGAGGACAACAGAGAAGGAATGCGTCCAGTGAAATGATTTGTATTCAAATTCCAGATAAAGGACAGAGAGAGGAATAAAACCTCTCCCAGATGTGCTGAGCCCTGAGTATGCAGATTGTGCCAGGTGCCCACCAGATAGTTATCAGCAAAACAAAACTCCCCAGCCCTGCTGTGCAGCTGCACTCCCAGCACTGCAAGGATGAACTGCAGCCTCCCAGACCTCCTGCTCTGAGGAGCCAAGAGGGGTGCACAGGACCGTGACCGAGCCCTCCCTCACTGGTCTTGTGTCAATTAACGGGTGCCTGAAGCTGTTACTGAACAAATCACGAAGTTCTGTGAAATAAAGGCCAAGCAAGGCTGTTGGTCAGGAACTGCAGCAGGAATGAGAGCCCACAGGGCACGTCTGCAAGCCCAGAATCCCCCAGCCCCTGCCCAGCTCACCTCCTTACACTTCACCAGGTGGTAGGGGAAGCGGCAGGCTCGGATCTGGTGCTGTTTGACAAAGGGGCACTGGATCAGCCTCTCTGGGTCCAGCAGATCTGATGGCACAGAACAGAGGGGAAAAAGCACCTGGTTACACAGGCAGGAATCACTGACACAGGGAAGTGGGGAAAGCCCCAACCCACCCCATCACATCAGGGCTGCGGGTCTGAGAGAGTCAAACCAGTTGCTCTTAGTTTGAAACCACTCATTAAGGCAGGCACCTGGTTTGCATAATCAAATTAATTAAATGGGGAGTTTTCATGACTGGAACATCGGTCAAAACAGAGGAGACTCAGTAACACTGAGTGTAACAGCTCTTTCAGTGCCCTTATTAGGTGGGAAACGCCCTAACTCCAAGGGAGAGCCAGGAGCACTTTTCCAGCTCTCCTAGAGCAGGATCAGGGGGATCACAACACACCCACCAGCACCTTCAGGAGCTGAACCAAATTTTTTTCCATCAGCTCATTTTGCTGGAGGAAGAACAGAAGGCAACTGAGTTTCATTCCAGAGGAAGCCCAACATGGTGCAGGTGACTCAGAATGAAGTTGTTAATATGTCCCGCAATAATTTAGGAGCTGAGGAGTTATAAACCAGTAAAACAACTGAAGAATTGAGGCACTGAACAGTGAAGCAGTGTGACTCCACACATACTTTTTTGTCTATAAAAGATATTAAAATGTAACTATTAACAAAACCTCACACTTTCCATATTCTCAGTGAGGAGGAGGCAGCCAGAAGGAGTCCCCGTTACTGCCTGGGGGTCTGTCTGTGGGGCACAACACCAGGGAGCCAGACCAGCCTGCTCCATTCTTTCTGGTCTGCCACTCCCGTCTCTCAGACTTTTAGGACATTTAGGTTTTAATTATGCAGGAGACAAAACAGCTCTAAGTTTCCATGTGGTGCCTCTGAGCACCTCACCTGCCATCAGCCCCTTCAGCTCCTCAGGGCAGCTGAAAACCAAACTGCCTTTGCACTGGCCCAGCTGCCCCTGGAAGTGGCTTTGTCACCGAAAAATAAAAGTGAAAAATAAACCTCTCTAACACTGCAATTTCAGTATTAGAAAGCAGGTGGGTTTTTTTGCACGGGGTGTTCTGGGGGGGGATACTCCTCCTAACACACTGTTTTATGTCTATGGAACTAATACATATTAACGTCTATGCTAAACGCTCCCGAGCATTCTTTTGCATATTTCAATCACTTCTGGGAACTCATTTACTTTAGAGTAGGGGTCTTTGGGGTTCAAGTTATCCTTTTCTGCTCTCGAGCCTCCCAAGCACAGTTTCTTCTCCTTGGATATATTCCAGCTGTGTGTTCCGGCCAAGAAACACCGTCTTATCAGCCTTGCTCGAGGCACAGCCTTTGTTCCCGCGGCTAAAACAGCCACTTGTGCACATTAATCACTAACATATACATATCTGATATCAGATATACATTATTTATCGCTGAGAAGCAATCACAGGATCGAGCACTGCCCGTTAAAGGAATTCACAAGACTAATCGGGCACGGTCTTTATTCCCGAGGCTAAAATATCAGTGATAGATACACGATATCAGATATGTACCACTGATAATCACGGGATTAGGTACTGTCTGTCAAAGTTACAGGAATCCTCAAGACTTGGCACTGCTTGTCACAGGTTGTTCCTCCGAACCGGCCCCACATCAGACCTGACCGAGCGCGCTGCGAGCGAAGCGGACACCGAGCCCTCAGCACATAAACCCAGAGCCCAAACAGCCCCAGGAGCGGTCCGGGCAGGTGAGAAGACACAATTCACACGCGGCTGAAGCGAGCAGAGGCAGCACAGCAGCGATGCCCCGGGCAGGGGGGTCTGGTCCCCGTCCCCCCGCATGGGGACACATCCACTGTAATAGATTGTTAACTTAGTTCATAAATTCTTATGCGTAGGAGGGAATAAGGAACTTTTGTTATAATTCAACAGGATAAGTTTCATGGACGTCCTGTTAATTAAGCAAGTGTCAGTAAAAATAATTGCAGACATCTTGCTAAACAAACAAGTATCAGTATTGGTAAAATTTACAGCTGATAAGAACTGCAGCTTTCATCTTTGACAAATCCCAGATGACCACTTAGCAATGAACCACGAACTCAAGCCTCAACGCAGCCGCATTCAAAACTTGGGACTTGGAAATGTATAAAAAGGAACATTTACTACATTTTCAGTGTGTGTCTCGGGCGCGGCAACTGCCCCCCAGGCCACCCAGCGCTGTTTGCTTTATTATCGCTTGCTTAATAAATTTATCAATTTTTAATTGGAATTGAGTTGTCTAAATTCTTATACTAACTTATAACATCCACGGCAAACCCCCCGAGCCGCCCGGGCCGGGAGCGGCGCTGGGACCGCACGGAACCGCCCCGCTGCCCCTTCCTGCCGGCCAGAACCGAGGGAGCACCCGCGGGACTCAATCCCGTCCCGGCTCGGGCACTGGAGCGGGGACACACCCGGCCCGAGGGGGCACACCCGGCCCGAGGGGGCACCGCCCGGCCCGAGGGGGCACCGCCCGGCCCGAGGGGGCACCGCCCGCGCCCTCACGGCCCTGCCCGCAGCCCCCCGCCCCGGGCAGACCCCGAGGCTCACCCGCGTCCTCCTCCAGCTCCATGGCGAGACCGCGTGTGGGCTCCTGGCCTGGCTGTGGGTTCGTGGCGCTGCTGCTGGTGATGGTCCTGCCTCTGTGGCTGCCGCTCGGCCCGCCCTGCCCGCCCCTTCCCGCCAGGCCCAGGCCGCGGTTGCCGGGGCGACGCCGCCATGAGGGCCGGGCCGGGCTGGGCCGGGCCGGGCGGGCCCAAGGGACGGGTTCGCAATAGAACCGGTACATTCAGGGTGCTGCTGCTGTCCGGAACAAATCCAGCCCTCCGGCTCTCCCTTTGGAGTGTTAGCGAGCCGGGCACTACTTCATTCTGGCCCGAGATAGGTGGTGAATCATCCCAGCCACGTGGATCCCTTTCAGTCAAGGCTTTTCAAGTGTTAAAACATTTTAGCAAACAAATTAACATTCATTGGTCCTAAGTTGCAACAATTCTCCTAATTTAGTTAGTACTCTTATTCTTTCTTGCCTCATTTGGTCCGCATTCCTCGGTCCTCTTGTCCTTCCTTAGGCAGAGTCTCCAGCTCTCAGGGTATAATGTCTTTGTTAATTCCCTTTGTGCCTTCTGGTCACTCCAACGTGTCTTTGAAAGACCATAAATTGACCCCAGATGTTCAATCCTCATCTCCCTCAAGCTTCGTTTATTGAAGGTTATCATTGCTAGTTCAGAGAAACTCAGAGCTTTGGTGATTTAAAGATCAAACTCAGATATACATTATTTATCACTGATAAACAATCACAGGATTGAGCACTGTCTGTTAAAGGAATTCACAACCCTTTTGTAAGTTAAAAACAAAACAAAACAAACCAGATAACTGCTACTATTAATTAAAATTTTAGGAAAATGATATCCTTTCCAACACAACTGTCCACTCAGCACTGCCACTGTAACCCCTAAACCACATCACCCAGACACCTCTTGAACACCTCCAGGAATGGGGACCCCATCACCCTAATCATAAGCCTGACCACCTGAACAGTGAGAACATGTTTTTTTTCTAATATCTAACATCAATCTGCCCTGTCTCAGCTCAAGGCCGTTTCCTGTGGTCCTCTCACTTGCAGGCAGGGTAGAAGAGACTGACCCCAGCTCACTACAATGTCCCATCAGGGAGCTGTAGGGAGCAAGTTACATAGTTCTGTTATTAATTACTATTCTATCTTTTATTGCTTAATGATTTTCTCATTCTTGTGCTTTTGTGTCGATGGGTTTCTTGGGTAGGTGGTTGGGATCTGCCCCTGCCAGAATCACCCTTTACCCAGCTGATTTCAGCACAGTTGCTGAGTTGGCTTTATTTGTTTCCTCCTTATCTTGGGAGTTCTGCCAAATTTCTGTGGCATGTAAATCCTGCATTCTCCGTGCCCGCTATTAGTGGTATCTCCTTCTTCCCAAGCTTTGTTAACCTCCCCCTAAACTCTCAGATCACTGAAGCATGTCCAGCCCTAAACCTTAACAAGGCAATTCTAAAAACATATAATTTGTTTTTCTAACACCCGGACATCACTGGGAGCTTGTTGGCTCCCCTCTGTTTCTTGGATTAAATCTCCCATCGTGTTGATTAGGCTCGAAAGTATTACAAAGATCAGACACTACAGAACATCCTTTCTTAAGAAAATTTTACATGTCCCACATTTTGCAACAACAACAACACACTGATGGTTTGTTTGGGTGCTCAGTCATGTTTATCCCATGTCTGGGGCTGTTTTTGTTCCCGGGTGCTCCAGAAGCCGAAGCAGGAGAGCAGGAGGGTTCAGCCCTCTGCAGAGACTGCAGCTCTGTGAGATCAGAGCAGCTCCTGCCTGCACGGGCAAGGAGAAAGACCTCAACAAGGTGTTGGGAGAGCCAAACCCCAAAACTGGAGCAAGAGAACACGTGAGGGGCAGGTGCACATGCCATGAGGGCACCACTGCCTGGGGGTTTCTTCATTCCGGGTGCCTCTGTAGGGGCACCATCTCAAGCTGACCTGCTGTTGCACTGCTCTGTTGAAGTATTTATTTTTACAAATCTGGTGCCTGAGACTCTGCTTTGGGACACCAAGGGTTGAGCTCGTGATTCTGCCTCTGCTTCATGGAATCACAGGATTGCTAAGGTGGGAAAACCACCTGTGAGGTCATTGAGTCCAACCATCCCCCAGCACTGCCAAGGGCAGCACTAACCCCTGTGTCCCCACGTGCCACATCCACATGTTCTTTGAACACTCCCAGCCATGGTGACTCCAGCACTGCTCTGGCCAGTCTGCTCCCGTGTCTGACCACCCTTTCAGTGAAGAATTTTTCCCTAATATCCAACCTGAACCTTCTCTGGCACAACTTAGGGCCATTTTCACTCACCCTGTCCCTTGTTCCCTGGGAGCAGAGCCCGACCCCCATCCCCTGGATCCCCCCTCCTGTCAGGGGGCAGCTGCTCCTCACCACATTTGGGCTCTAGTTGTTTCTCCTCTCCTCCATGGCCAGCACACACTCACAGCCCAGCTCTCCTCAAGGCAATGGTCCTTTCTCGGCCCTGACTTCAAATGAGGAGTCTCATGGATGTGAGCAAAAGGCACGGACCTTCAATCCCCTGTTTTCCTAAAGGGGAAAAAGATACACTAGAAGGTTTCCCACTGTTTTAGTTAGGAGTTACAAGCCAAGATTTTCCTGGCTTTAGCCAGAAATTTGCCTAATTTAATTCCAGTAGATAACTGAAGACTTACCAGTGCTCTGTGATAGCAACACGAACAGAAACAGCTTAAATTACAAAAGATAGTGTGTTTATAGAATCACAACTGTACAACAGGAGAGCAGTGTAGGCTATTGAGTGGAAATATTAACAGCAGATATTTTCAAGCACAGCGATGCCTCAGAGCTTGTTGGGTTTTTTTAAAATTTTTGTAGGTTTTCAAAGTAGTTGTGTAGTGGATGTAGATTTTAATGGAGCTGTATTATATCCCTTTCACTGTAGCATAATGTTTACACATCCCCAACTCTGTTACCTCGTTCCATATCAATTCCTCTGAATTCCATCAGCCTGTTTAGTCTTCTTTTCAAGGTAGAATTGCAGAAAAACACCCTAAGACTGGACCAGGAGATATCACACAGACACAGTTCCTTCAAGCCCAGAACTCTGGAGGAACTCCAAGGACTGTGAGTGCTGCAAGGAAGATGAAGATGAGGAAGAAGGGGTCCCAAAGATCCCAAACCCAATTCCTGAAGGGGTGTGGGAGGGGCAGAATGGGGCAGAATCAGGGGTGGACAAGCTGGGATTGGATGGACCTTATTTATGAAATCATAGAATGCCTGTCTAGGGAGGGCACACGAGGTGTGTTTTCCTCTAGACCTAAGGACTCATGAAAGGACCAGCTCTCTTTATCTTATCTCCCACACTAAATTGGCCTGGAGGCTTTTTATCCCCACTTCCAGAAAGTTCCCCACTCAGGCAACAATTGACATGGCTCCTGCAAAACTCCCCTGAGCACAGCAGTACACCTTGCCTTGCCTTCTCCTTTCTTCTTTCCACCCTTGACCTTCACCCCTTCTTTTTTTCTTGAGGAAAAGATGAGCAGAAGGGCAGCCATCTCCTTGCTGCTGGGTCTTGCTGGGGCTTGTCTGTCCTGACAAGCCATGGAGCGCTGAATCCCACGTGGGGACAGTGGAAAGACTCTCCCAAATTCGGGGGTAGGACTTGTTGGGAATTCAAGAGTCTTCATGCAAGGAAGCTGAGCCAGGTGTGTGTGTTCCCTTCTGTGGCTGATCTGCCCCCACAGCCCCCAGTGGGAAGAGCTCTGCAGAGGGGAGGATGTGTTTAAGTTGCTGCAGTTCTCCAGCAGGAGTCATTTTCCTGACACACCTGAGCTTTTCCTTGCCAAGGGCTGGAAGATGTGATGGAGAAAGTCGTCTGTGTCTCTGCTACAAAGCCAACAGCTGATCAGGGCTCTGGGAGGTTCCTGCATTTTCATGCTCAGGAATGTCCTGATGCAGTTCAGCAGGTCCCCTTCCTCAGCTGGACCCTCTGTGCAGCCTTTCCTGCTGGGGACAGCATGATTTGGGAACTTCCAGACTCCCCTTTAAGAATGACTGGCCACCACCCCCTGCTTCTCTCCTTTTCCTCAGTGTCTCTCCAGAAACTTTCCACAGGAGAACCAGAGCAGAGATGGAAGTAGGAGGATGAGGTACCCTGAGCCTATTCAGAGAATCAAAAGATGATGGAATGGCCTGGGTTGTAAGGAACCTTAAATTAGATCATCTGGTTCCACCCCCTGCCATGGGCAGGGAAACCTTTCACTAGCCCAGGTTGCTCCAAGCCTCATCAAACCTGGCCTTGGACACTTCCAGGGATCCAGGAGTAGCCACAGCTTCTCTGGGCAACCTGTGCCAGGGCCTGCCCACCCTCACAGGGAGGAATTTACCCCTAATATCCCATCTAACCCTGCCCTCTGTCAGGAGGAAGCCATTTCCCCTTGTCCTGTCAATTCAGGCCCTTGTAAATAGTCACTTCATCTTTCTTGTAGGCTCCTTTCATTCTCGCTCCTGCTCTGCTCTGGGAACATTTTATGCCTGATCCTTTCTCCCCATGCTGGCACAGCAGCATCCAGAGCAAGAGGAATCCACTTTCATCCCCTCCTCGAGACCCTGTGGGGTTGCTGCTCTTCCAGGGCCTTCCACAGCCCAAGTGTTTCAACCAGTCCTGGCAGCAGCCCCACACCTGCTCCATACACAGTCCACTGAGGTCAAGAGGACATTTATGGGCAGAGGATCAACAGAGCTGGGAGGAACAGGAGGAGTCATGGACACCTTCCTCACCTGCAGCTGACAGTGCCTGGAAGGGGCTCACTGCACTCTCCCACCCTTCCCTCTGGAAACAGTGAAGGCTCTCCATGTGCCCTGTGCTCCCCAAACCTCCCCAGAGAAGCACCCTCCCTCC
>NW_020956102.1:274014-275546 GCF_003031625.1 Empidonax traillii
CCCTGAGAGCTGAGGATGCTGCCAACGGCAGCGGAGGTGGAGGATCCCACGGCGGTGTTCTGTGGGAAGGAGCTGAGGATGGGCCCGGGCAGGGTCACCACCACGGGGGAGGGCTGGATGAAGACATTGGAGTCCTGGCACTGCCTGACACAGGGCTCATTGCAGCTGTTGGCCAGCGGGGTGGGCCCGCAGGGCTGGCAGGGCAGGCACGGGGTGGAGCAGGACATGTCTGGGGCTGGAGCTGCACCTGGCACAGAGGGCAGGGAAGGCAGAGCAGGGAGATGGATGAGGAGCAGCCTCTCACCCCACCACAAGGGACTCAAGGCCTCAGCTGGAAATGAGAGCTGAAGGCTGTTGGTTGGGTTCTTCCCCTCAGACCAACCCGAGCAGCAGCTCCAGCCCAGCATGGCCCCCACCAGCCCAGAGCTGTGCTGACACTTCAGAGAAGTCCCTGCAGTCACAAACCTTCTACTGCTTTCCCTCTCCCACAATAAGCACTTCCTAGACCCCCCATGGCACAAAGAGACAGGTCTGTGCCATGAAATGCCAGAGGTGAAAAGGGAGATTGAGCTTCAAACTCACCTTGTTCCCAAGCAGATGGAAGTGAGTGGAGTGGATGAGAGAGTGAGGAGCAGAGCCTGCTTTTATCCTGCTCCTGCACTGCCCCAGGCCCACAGTCACTGCACCAGGGCAGTAATTTTCCAACAGACTCACCTCCCAAGCAAAATATCCAATGCAATGTCACAGATTCAGGTTTTGTTTCCATCTGTGCTGCCATTTCATTTCCTCATTTCTGACATTCCTGCCCTGCTTTTCAGGATCCTTTCATGTCCTGTGCTTTGAAGCCAAAGGGTAGCCCAGGCAGAATCCTGTCAGTGGAGGAAGAAGTTGTCTCCTCATTGCTGGAGGGTCCTGTGCAGGCAGGAGGTGTTGGTTTGGGGCAGTGAAAAGCAACTCTTTGCAACACCCTTTGCAGGAAGAGGCCCAGGTCTGTCCCTCACTGCTCATGTTCAGAAGAGCATCCAAGAGCTCCGTTTTGGGCACGTGTCACTCACTTCTCTCTCCTCCCTCTCTCTCACCTGTCCCCAGGTATCACGAGCTGTGGCATCTCCAGGCAGCCAGGCTGTGCCAGGGCTTCCAGGTCTCTTCCTCTTGGTGCCCTTTGCTCTGGGGAGGAGGTTTGCCAGGCTGAGGATCCAGGGTGGAGTTGGGAAAGCCAAAGCCCACCTGGCACTGGTTGAATCAGGCCAAGCACATGGAGGGCAGAACAAGGTCTTCTGCAGCAAAAGGGGGGTTTGGCCAAAGGCAGCCCCAGTGATGAACAGGGCACCTTCCCTGAGGGCATGGGATGCAGGAAAGGTGGAGATACTCCAAGGCTTCTTGTTCTTTACTGGCAGAAAATTCTGTCAGGAATTCCAGCTCCTGGAAGTCCTTGGAACACCTGGATCTTCTCCAGAGTAGGACAGGATCAGGTGGGGGGGAACAGTCCTGCACCTGGAAAGGAAGAACCTCTTGCATCAGGATGGACTGGG
>NW_020956102.1:280771-282043 GCF_003031625.1 Empidonax traillii
GAGGATGGGCCCGGGCAGGGTCACCACCACGGGGGAGGGCTGGATGACCACAGTGGAGTCCTGGCACTGCCTGACACAGGGCTCATTGCAGCTGTTGGCCAGCGGGGTGGGCCCGCAGGGCTGGCAGGGCAGGCACGGGCTGTAGCAGGACATGTCTCAAAGGCAGAGCTGCACCTGAGACAGAGGGCAGGGGAGGTAGAAAATGAGAGGTTTTTGAAGAGGTTTTGGCTCCCCACCATGACTCAGAGCCTTCCCCTCAGCTCACAAGAACTCCCCCAGCAGCAGCATTGCCCACCAATCCAATCCCCACACAGCCCATGGCTCAGGACACCTCTGAGCCAAGCCCCAGCCTCCCTCCATACCACACCTTCTGCCCCCTTCCCTCTCCCAGGACCAACAGTGCCAAGAATCCACGTGGTGCAAAGAGGCTGGAATGGGCTCAGAAATCCCACAGTAGGGACTGGAGGAGGAGGAGGAGGAAGAGGAGGCGGAAAAGAAGCAAAAGCTTCAAACACTCCTTATGGCCATGGCTCGCTTCCCTGATATGCTGACCAATGACACAAGGGAGGACAAAGGGTCAAGTCTGCTCTGAGATATTCAAAAGGAGCAGTAGGATGGAGGGAAAGGGCTCAAAACTCACCTTGTTCCCAATGAGATGGAGGCAAAGGAGTGGATGAGGGAGTGTGCAGCAGGACCCACTTTTATACTGCTCCTGCACCGCCCCAGGCCCACAGTCACTGCACGAGGGTAACAATTTTCCAATGGACTCACCTCCAAAAATACCCCACCTTATGCCACAGGTGGAGTTTTGTTTCTGTCAATGATGCAGTTTCATTTCCTCATTTCTGGTGTGACCATGAGGATCCACAGAGGGTCTTTTGAAGGATTGGAATGAAAGGCCTGAGGATTTCCTGAGCAGGATCATGTCAGCAGAGGCAGAAGATGTGTCCCCACGTGCTGGAGGGGTCTGTGCAGGCAGAGGATGTGGGTGTGGGGAAATGTGGGGAGGCATTTTAGAAACCCCTGTGAGCCATCCTGTCTTCCCACCAGTGCAATCCTCTCCTGAGTATCCACAGTCCTCTCCTAATGAGGACAGGCTGCAGCCCTCTCCCTCCCTGCCTGCCTCCCTGCTCAGGCCAGCACTCCCTGCACTTTGCCTCTACAGGCTGGCAGGTTATGTTGCTGCTTTCAAATGGCTTTGCCCAAGGAAATCTGCTCCTTCTGGGCAGACATTTCCTGCTTTCTTTGCCACAGTTGTCTCCTCTCATTGCA
>NW_020956103.1:0-1585 GCF_003031625.1 Empidonax traillii
GGACAGACAGACGGACAGAAGGACAGACAGATGGACAAATGGACAGACGGACAGACAGACGGATGAACAGACGGACGGACAGATGGATGGACAGACGGATGGAGGAACAGACAGACACATGGACGGACAGAAGGACGGACGGACAGATGGATCGACAGAAGGACGGACAGATGGATGGACAGATGGACGGATAGACACACAGTTGGACAGACAGACAGAGGGACAGACAGACGGATGGATGGACAGACAGATGGACAGACGGACTGACAGATGGATGGACAGACAGATGGATGGACAGACAGATGGACACATGAACGGACAGAAGGACAGATGGACAGAATGACAGACAGACAGACAGACGGACACAGAGAAGAACAGACAGACAGAAGGACATATGGACAGACGGACGGAGAGATAGACGGACCGACGGAAGGACAGACGAAAGGACATACAGATGGACAGACAAATAGATGGACAGATGGAAGGACAGACGGACAGAAGGACGGACATATGGATGGACAGACGGAAGGATGGACAGACGAGCAAATGGACAGACAGACGGACACATGGACGGAGAGAAGGACAGACAGAAGGATGGACAGACAGACGGACACATGGACGGACAGAAGGACAGATGGACAGACAGACAGAAGGATGGACAGACAGACAGACAGATGGACGGATGGACAGACAGATGGACACATGGACGGACAAACTTACAGACAGACAGATGGATAGACAGACAGAAGGACATACGGACAGACGGACGGACGGAAGGACAGACAGAAGGACAGACAGACAGATGGATGGACAGACATACGGACAGATGGACAAACGGACAGGAGGACGGACAGATGGACGGACAGACGGATGGACGGACAGACAGATGGACACACGGAAGGACAGACGGACAGACAGAAGGACGGACAGACGGACGGATGGACGGACAGACGGACAGACAGACAGAAGGACATACGGACAGACGGACGGACAGACGGAGGGACAGACAGAAGGACAGACAGACGGACAGACATACGGACAGATGGACAAATGGACAGAAGGACGGACAGACGGATGGACGGACAGACAGATGGACACACGGACGGAAGGACAGACGGACAGAAAGACAGAAGGACGGATGGACGGACACACGGCTGGACAGACAGAGGGACACATGGACAGACAGATGGACGGACAGAAGGACGGTCGGAGAGACGGACAGAAGGACGGCCGGACAGACAGACGGAAGGACAGATGGAAGGACGGACAGATGGACACACGGACAGACGGACGGAGAGAAGGACAGACAGACGGACAGAAGGATGGACAGACGGACGGAAGGACAGACAGATGGACGGACAGACGGACAAATGGACAGATAGATGGACACATGGATGGACAGAAGGACGGACAGACAGACGGACAGAAGGACAGACAGACAGATGGACGGACAGACCGACAGAAGGATAGACAGACAGACACACGGACGGACGGACAGACAGACGGACAAGTGGACAGACGGACAGACACACAGACGGATGGAGGGACAGACAGACACATGGACGGACAGAAGTACGGACAGACA